>NC_052944.1:63515478-63670478 GCF_013358895.1 Oreochromis aureus
GCATATGATGTTGATCACAGTACATATTCTGAAGTTTCCTCCATGATTTCTTTGTTTAGTCTTACTTTTATTAATTAAATATGTTGTTTTATTGTTGCTGTGACATTTCTGTTCTTGCATTTTACAGCATTTTAACCTTTGCTACTGTTTCACCTGGTTTCAACGTTAAATAGTGTACTTTGAAAGTCTGCATGTAATGTCAGTATATGTAGTTTCACTTCTCCTGTCCTGTCTTTAGGTTCATGTGTGTCAGCTGTGCTCCCATGTGTGGCCACTTCCCCAGATCATCCCTCATGTGTATTTAGTCTCTGTGTTTCAGGCAGTCTGTGTTGCGTCGTCTGTGTTCTCACCCACCATGTTTGTATTCATAGTTTTCTGTGGCATCATAGTACCAGTTTCCCAGTTTAGTTATAGTTTAGTTTTGTCACTGTGCTTCTGCCTTGTTTGACCCCCATGTCATCAGCCAAAATAAAGGCTTGCTTTTCGTTTGAACTCAGTTTCGTGTCTTCGCCTGTGTCTGCACCTGAGTCCTCCACACACTCTCCACTCGGTCTGCCACTGCGGATCGTGACAAAGAACCATACAAATACATGGTTATTTACAAAAAAGAAGACATTGTTTTTTGTTTTAATGAACAGTAATTTATATAAAACAGTATTCTTTAATTTGTTATGCAGTTAGACATTTATCTGAGAACAATAATGGTTGGCAGTGCTTCTAAATAAACAGCATCATGCTGAAAACTCAGAACTAGTTGAGGTGCTTGTTATCAGCAACTTTGTTTAAAATGTTTGTAATGACTGAGAAAAAAACAGGACACTCCAACTACAAGTCAGTCAGTGCCAACATGTGTTGTTATTGAAACATCATAAACTCTCTCATGGTTTTATAAGAAATGGTTGAACTGCATTCCAGACATGATGAGACAGGATTACATAGTCTGTGTGTGTGTGTGTGTGTGTGTGTGTGTGTGTGTGTGTGTGTGTGTGTGTGTGTGTGTGTGTGTGGTAGTGCTGATGAATGCTGAGAGATGCTCCTCCTCTCATTCACCACTCTGCTTTTGTTAAATATGATTGAAGAGCGTTTCTCACATAATTAGTAGAAGTCCATAAATAAACATCTCTCCTCTTCAAAAAAGAGCTAGAGATAACTGACAATCACCAATCCCCTCAATCTGAAACAGCCTCAGTTAAACTTTATTTGCTCTGACTGAGCCATCACACAAAGGAGAGAGTACACAGATAAGATGAGAGATAACAGCAGAGGAGAAACTTTGTTTGCACATTTGAAATTCAAATCAGGCCACAGTACAGGGTCTGTTTTATTCAGAGATCTGTGGTGCTGATCCACTGCCTGCTGAGTCCACTCTCCTCTTACACTTAGCCTCCAAGTATTTAAGATCATAATATTTATATGTTATTTTTGTAATGGCAACAGCAGGGGTCCGTTCTTCGTACCTCGCTTACTACATCCAAGATCAAATGACACATCCAAGATCAAATCATCGCGCTAACTTTGAGCTCGCTAATCCGGTTCTCCGAACACACCTGTTGTTGACGATTAGTACAGCTGGATGAAGTAATCTGAGATCACTGGGTGGCTTAAAAGGGGCTACGCATCGATAGTAGAAACATTGATCGGCAACCCTGTGATTGGTCGGCGAAGATGTGGAAGGAGCGCGCACAGTATTTCACGGCAGCAGACCAAGAACTCTTGATTGAGGGATTTCAGGAGTTTCAGAGTTTAATTAAAATGCAGGGGAACACTGCAAAGGCTGCAAAAGCAAGGAGAGAGGGCTGGCAGAAAGTTGCTGACAAATCAAACTCGTAAGTGATCCATGATATTACATTATATCATGTGATATTATATTATACCACATTATATTATATTACATCATATCCTCTTTCACATTAGAGCCACAACAGGACCCACTAGAACATGGGAACAAGTAAAAGTGAAATATAAGAATATTCTACAGAATGGTAATATTTATCACTTATATTGCTTTTAGTCTATGACAAGAGACCCTGAAATAATCTGTTTGTTTGTTTATAACAGCAACCAAGAAAAGGGCAGAGCAAATAAAGATAGGTGGTGGTCCTGCACCCCTCGTCACACCCCTTTTGTACTGTGACATTTATTGACATTGTGGGTTTTTTGTGTGTAGTTTGACATAACACTCCATCACTTTTACCTGTTCCCATGCAAGGGGTGACTGAAGCATGCACAGTAAGTTGGGAGTAAGTATATACAGTACAGTAAGTATATATATATATATATATATATATATATATATATATATATATATATATATAGAGAGAGAGAGAGAGAGAGAGAGAGAGAGAGAGAGAGAGAGAGAGTGTGTTAAGTAAATAATACCCTCACGGGAGAATCGATATCTCTCTATGAGCACACTGTCGCGCTGAGCTAAAGGATCCTGTCTATCCCGCAATATCCGCTGAATTCTGAAAACTCTCCTTATCAATCTTGCACCTCGCGTACAAACGGACAGGACATGGCTGCGACAGACTTCCCAAATCCACCTTCGCTTTTATAGCCGTGGTCTCTCATCTTGATTACACGAAGTAATTTACTATTACTACCCTAAAATATGAATTACATCTGAAATAATCAAATACATGAAATAGAATGAGATTTGAGATATAATCTCTCCAGCGTGTCCTGGGTCTGCCCCGGGGCCTCCTCCCGGTGGGACATGCCCGGAACACCTCACCCAGGAGGCGCCCAGGAGGCATCCTTGTCAGATGCCCGAACCACCTCAACTGGCTCCTTTCGATGTGGAGGAGCAGCGGCTCTACTCTGAGCCCCTCCCGGATGGCCGAACTTCTCACCCTATCTCTAAGGGAGAGGCCAGCCACCCTTCGGAGGAAGCTCCGAAGGGTGTTAAATTAAATTTAATGACAACATGGTCAATATTCCACTCAGATTATAATCCTTTAGAGGAACATTAAGACTGCTCATAAGCCACAGCCCACATTGAACCTTTAACAATGCCCTATCCTGAATGAACCAGCACATCAAATCCAGCCCAAATTGTGGATAAATTGTATCAGACAAATACTGTATTTTATGCCTATGTGGATTGCAGCATTTTTTCATATCATTCAGTAACAAAGTGACAGCAGTTTCAATGTGAGTCTGCTCGCACGGCAGCTGTCTCATTATGAAGACTGGATTTCTGGATCAGAAAATCCAGATTATATGCAAAAATATGTGAATGTGTTTGTACAAACAGAGGGAGGACGTATACATAGAGATCTGATGTAGGTTGAATGGAAGTGAAGCTCTAACCAGTCTATTCCATGAAACACTGACTGTGATCATTCTCTCCACCCAGCAGCTGAACTGCATTCCAGTCAAGTACAGATATGTTTACTGTGTATGTGTATCAGGACTAAGAACAAATGTTTGCGTGTTTCTTCTTACTCGCCACCGCGTGTGTTTTTAAACCCACCGTGTCCTGTTTATACGAGCAGTTTGAGTGTTTTAAAACAGACCTTTGACCTTCGTCCAAAGTTCGAGCCTTTTCTCTGCATTTAATTTAAAAATTAATATCACAGAATAACTATTGGAATTTGCCGCTGATCAACAAACTGCTTGCTGGGTGGGACCTTCTCTGTCCTTCCTTTGTAAAACATTCAAAATGAAACTCACTCAGTGACCTCAGTGTGATGTTAATATTTTGTTTTATGTTCATAGAAAAGGAAAACTTGGTTTTATTTTAAAGTCTTGTTTATTTCAACAAATCTGTCATATCGAGCTCATGATCTACACCTGTGGTTGTTGTTTTATGTGCTCTGCTTAGATGCTTCGTTCCAGGAAGACTGGGTGTGGCAGCGAGAACCACTCCTCCAGAACATATAAGCTGTAACACAGCTGTTGCTTTCACTTTAGGGACTTTCCGCAGTGGCTCAATAAGCACCCTCAGTGCTTTTTCATACCTTTAGATTTGGAGATTATATATTTGAAATATACTGAAGATCTTTAAATGGAGCTAAAGGAGACAGTGGAACAACTGTGTCCCTCCACGGACGATGGAGGGAGATTAATGGTGAGGTCGTGTTTAAATTGTTTTCATGGTCACTTTTTTCCTTTTATTTTTACCTGCTTAGTTCACAGTGCGAGCTTCCCAGCTAATGTGAGGCAAACAGGGACGCCTGGTTAAAGCTGGTAAACCTGAACGTTGAACCTTCAACTGTGCTCTGCTGTGAGTTTAGCTGGGACCTGACAGTCACAGGTAGTAGCTACCGACCTACTATGTCATCTAAAGACAATCAGGAAAAAACAAAAAAACAACTTCATAGATCAATATTTATGAAAAGCAGAGGCAGCAGCTGCAGTGGACGCTTCATTGTTCCTAAGACTCATTTTTTCTTCACTGCTCTGTGTTACTTCACTTCAACTTCCCTCTTCTCCGTGGCTGCTTACAGAGGAACAACAGGACAGACTAGACCTGATCGGTTAATGCATATTCACACTCTATGACAACACAGCTGACGACAGATGGGCAGTCCCATGAAAACAATGGGCCAATCCAATTGGTCCTGATCAAAGCTACATATATCACACGAGGCCTGTTTGGTTTGTAAACAGTGGTTTGTGAGGCGTGCACATTAAGGACAAGTTTGGCTTTACAGACAACACTGATTATCATTCTCCGTGACACACAGATCTTTGATGGTTTATCGAGGCAGAGAAAGTATGATGAATTTTCTTCGTATTGAACTGCTCTGGGCTCTGCTGTTTGTCGGAGAACTGCAGGCGTCCGTCCATAACGGTAAACTTAGCAAATGTTCAGGTTTATGTAAATTGAGCACTTTGCTTGTGCCGTTTAACCAGTGATGATGAAATGTGATTGTAACTGTATACATACTTCTAGGGCTACCTTTTTAAATTAAATTGTTTTTGTTATTATTATCATTACTATTATTATTATTGCTATTGTTGATGATGTTAACAATATTATTAATAATATCATTGTTAACGATATCGTTGTTCAAAAGCAAAATGCTTCACAAAACAGAGAAGCAACAACACATCAACATCATCTAACGGAAAAACATCAAGTAGAAAAAAGGTCAATTAGGTAAATTGATTAATTGAAATTGATTAAATTATTATGTTGATATACATTTTATATTACAATCGAGGGTTCATCGTTCACAAAGCGGCGCCATCTTAAACCACCTGTAAGATGGTGGTCATGTGACACATTTCGAGTGATTTAAGATGGCGCCGTTTTGTGTGGCTTCCTTATCAAGAGCAGTGTCGATATGAAACGTCACACAACACTAGGTGCGATGAAACACAAAGTTGGAGTTGTGTAATCTGTGGACTTTTATGTTTCTGTATGGTTTTCTTGCACCGTAGTTTGTGTGAACTTTGTTGTTGAAAGGCATGTGAATAATGAGTTACAGAAACACATCAGTTCCTTTTATGTGTAGGTTTTATTTATTTATTTATTTAAGCGAGAAAGCGAAAGGCAGGCAACAGGTTGCACACAGACTAGAAGTAATTTCTGGGCAGAAAGCCGAGGAGAGACGAACGAAGAGAGGTGACAGAAAAAGGAAGTGATTCATAGAAATCAGGCTGAGGGAAGATAAGGTCTCTTTCCCTGATGGGCCACCGCCCTGATCCTTTTATACCTTGACCAAACTCACAAAGAAAATTCCTCAACACATCACATGAGCCTATACAGTATGTTACGGTTTTGACATGAAGGACTCAATCGCAGGACTCCAGGATCAGATGCACACAAGAGAGTTTTATTTACAAGTCCACCAGGTGTATATACAGAAGGTGCAGGTGAAGTGTTATGTACAACAGGGTGGGGACGGGGCTCCAGGGAAATCCAGAGGAAAGGCATGCGCTATCCAAACAATCCACACACACACACACGACAGCAGGCTCTCTCTCCAACACTCGCCACTCGGGAATGACACAGGGAAGAATCCAGGAAATGTGTAGACAGGGAGACGTTGGTAAATACAAAGAAACACTCCACTTAACTTGCTGTGGCTTGACGTTCACTAACTCGTGGCAGACAACGATCCAGTGAAGAACAGCAGTCACCTTCTGGCTTATATGCTGATCACCTTGATGAGGCTCAGGTGTTTCCTTTCTCCAAGGGCGTGAACCCAGAATGAGTTCTGCCCCGGTGACAGAAAGGAGGTGAGAGAGAAAGATAGAAACCGCTGATCAGCTTTCAGGTGATCCTCCTGGCCGTGACACTATACCTTCAAACCTTCCCCCTCACTTGGGGCCTATGACTTTGCTATGCACTCAGCCATTACAGTGATCTAATCTAGAGAAGATTACTAGATTTGTTCATGCTTACTTAAGTCGAGGTTGTTATCAGAAATGATTGTGAGGATTTTACATTATTGGTCCAGTTTTATAGATCAGGAGCTCAGGTGTGTTTGTGAGTGCGCTACATACACAGTGGCCAATGACAACTACCTCAGTCTTATCCATATTTGGCTGCAGAAGGTTTGTGCCATCGAACCGTGTTGGGTAGCAAAGGCCCTGTTATCTTATTGGAACTACATTACCCAGCAGACCTTGCACATAGCTGACTGATGTAGTTATCTCCCAGGCTGACAGCAAAGCAGAGAGGAGCCCATCCTTCATTTGTTAAAGCAGGAGTTTGACTGTGCTATGTTTACAACACTTCTATTTTGTGATATTTGTGTTGTAGTTACTTCTAGTTTACTTACCAACTACTATTTAGTAAAAGTGTGAATAAGTGTTTGTTTTTTTTTCACCCAAAGAAAAACGCAAAGTGGTCACTTTAGTTTTGAACCTAATTGTTTCTATGATTGTGATTTCAAAGCTCCAGAAGTTAGTAATCATACTTTGATCCCTTTAACCTCTCTGCTTTGTGTCACTTTCTCTCTTTCAGACCAGAAAAACATCACAGCTGAGTGTGGACAGAGTGTCACTCTGCCGTGTCGAGCTCGAGACAACAACATCCCCATCATAGTGGTAGAGTGGAGCAGAGCTGACCTGGGCAAAGAAAGTGTCCTAATGTACCGGGATAAGCAGTTGGATCCAGATCACCAGCATCCATCTTTTAAGAACCGGGTGGATCTGCAGGACAAAGAAATGAAGGATGGAAACGTGTCTGTGATTCTGAAGAATGTGACGATTAATGACGCTGGAACATACGAGTGTCATGTCTTCAGGAGAGGAACAAACCGCAGGAAGAGAGCTAATCTGAAGACTCCCCCCATCAGCATCATCACCCTGAGAGTTGATCCTCCAGGTGAGTGAGTAGAGTTGAGTGTGTGTGTGATCAGAGGTGAAGCTGCTTCCTGGTTGTTGATGTTTGTTTCTAAAGATGTTGTTGATGAGACTTTGTAGAAAGCAGCTGGTCTGAGTGATGTGATCAGAGTGCAGTAGATAATGTCTGACAGCAGTTTGAAGAGGAAATGGATTCTGTTCTGTTCTTCACTCATCACCTACCTGACAGCTGACACCTCACACCTGTTTCTCACCTGCAGGTCAGACAGGAGAACACACAGAGGATGGAGGGAAGGAGGATGGATCTGTTGGACTCGTCATTGGCCTTTCAATTGTTGCTGTGGTGTTTTCTGCTGCTGTTGTTCTTATTTTGATCTATAGAAAACATAAACAATGTAATCAGGACTCACATCCTCCTCCTGCTGAACCACAGATCGAAATGTCTGAGAGTTTTCTAAACTCTGAATCTCCTGCTGCTGAATACAATGACAGAAATCACCTGGAAGCAAACAACTGCCACGATCAATCCACAAGGGTCCCTGATGTCACTCTGACACTTGAGAATGAACTACTTCATCCTCCTCCTCAGGAAACAGTAGGACTACTTCCAGAGAGAAACATCAGAGTGCAGTAGATAATGTCTGACAGCAGTTTGAAGAGGAAATGGATTCTGTTCTGTTCTTCACTCATCACCTACCTGACAGCTGACACCTCACACCTGTTTCTCACCTGCAGGTCAGACAGGAGGAGACACAGAGGCTGGAAGCTGGTCTGTCAGTTTTTTGGTGTGTCTTTTTTTTTTTAACCTGAAACTATTTTTTAACTCCTCCTTGTACTGAACAAAAGCTGGTCTTAAACTACATTTATATTATAAGCTAATGAAATGTTTCATAAGTAAAATCTGACAGTTGAGCTTTCAGATTACTGCAGTACTATTTAATCTACCTCATGCTTTATAACCTATTTATTTCCCTCATTACAAAATGTCCAACTAATGTTCCTTCTGCTATCAGTTAGTGAAGCTTTAGTAGAAAATAGAATCAGTCTATTTCAGCTTTAGCGCTGGATACATGAAAATCTATTTACTGTCATTTCATTGTTTTTATGCTTGTTGTCCTGCTGAGTGTCAAAGAACAAACTTCACACTAATAGAAAACAGATCAAATAGTCTGACAGGTGCCTCTTCATCACAGAGGCAACACTGTGATCAGTAAAATTAGACGTTCATTGTTATTAAATGTTCTCATTAGTTTCTTTCTGTTTCTTTATTGTATTGATAAATTATTACACATAATTCTCAGTAATTATACCAAAACCTAAGAGCAGAATACAAACAGACCATGATACATTTTTCAGGGATCCTCAGCTGCCAGAAGCAAATCTGAAAAGATCATAATGTTTAATATTCTGTAATTGATCAGAAATGCTCAAATAATGAGGAAATAAATGATGTCAAAGTTAATTCTCAGTGTGTCATGTGTGTTACTAACAATGTCCAGGTGTTAAAACTTTGTAAGCTCTGCTTTTCAAAACTTTCATGTTCTTTAAAAAAAAAAGTAAAGATCTTTTGATTTAAAGAGACGGAATTTTTATTTCAGCTCATCCCCAACAAAATGCCTGTTTTCATGTTTTTCTGGTCTTTTATAAGGGAAGTGATATCATATATAACTGATCTCTCACATGCTAAGTGTATAGGTTTCTACAGAGAAAGAGGATCGTACTCAGTGTGCACACTACACAGAAATGACAGCTGGGCCCACACAATTTCTGCCTGGAACAGCATCAGTGATCACACTATTCAAACTTGCTCAACAATGGCAAGGACGATAAAGTATCTGTCTCACTATTGATCAACATAATGAGTCTGTGATTATGACACAGAAAATCAGAATATTCCTCAAATAGTCTAAATGCACATATAAAAATATTTATACAAAAAATTTTATTAATATGAAAAATATAACTTTTTGTCATATTATAGTTTTCTGGTGAGAATAAATTATGTATTAATAATATATTTCAGCTCTCACGCAGGTTAGACGTGTGTCCTACATCAGCGGTCCCCAACTCCCAGGCCACGGACCGGTACCGGTCCGTGGGTCGTTTGGTACCGGGCCGCGAGAGTTGAGGTTCAGGTGTGAAATGTGTGGTTTTCAGGGTTTTTATCGGTTTTCAGCGTTATTTTGTTATCATTTTTATCGTTAACTCGGTTTTCCTGGGTCTTTTCACGTGTGTTATGAATAAATCTTGTTTTTTTCAGTACCGGTACTTGTTTTATTTTGTTGTATTTATCCGCGACACCTTATTGCCGGTCCGTGAAAATATTGTCGGGCATAAACCGGTTCGTGGCGCAAAAAAGGTTGGGGACCGCTGTCCTACATGAAGCCATAACTTTGCATCACAGGATGATTACATCCGTTCAAACCTGCTAATAAACCTGAATATTACCTTTAACCACGATACAAAGAAATTATACAATTAAAATGTATCCTGCACAACTGCTAACAAGCCTGTGTTGTGGTTTGTGTTCAGGTTCATCAGACCCACTGTTCAGTTTGAGGAAGCAGTTTTAAGACAGAACAGACATCACTGCAAGTGTAATCGTTTTCTTTTTTCTGTTTTAAAACAAACTCATTATTCAAGTCTTTAAGAATCCAAAGAACATTTAACTGTCTGAAGGCAAACTGTTGATGTTAAAATGTGGTCAGATCAGTTTTAACAATGGTTTGTGTTATCAGTTTGAACCTGTTCTTTTCTTTTCCTGTAATTTGTTTTACAAGCAGCAACTCATTAACTCATTAACTCAGTAACTCGATAAGATGGTTTAAAAAACTAAATGTGGGATCAGGGCTGTGAGTCAAACAGTCTTATTTTAATGTTCTTTGACAGTATATGTACCGTTTCCTCGTCAGGCTGTCTAGATATAGTTTTGAAGTTCATTGACAGCATCAGTGTAAATCTGGCTCATCAAGTTTAGGTGTGACCTACATGAGTGTGTGCTCCAGTTAGTAGAGCTCATAGATAACTAGGTAAATAACCACAATGACATCATCTTTTCAAAATGTCCGTTTCTCCTGTTGATAAGAAAAGTCCCCAAATGTTTAAATCTGACCTCTGGCTTCCAGCTTTTTCGTTTGTTATGAGCTCACTTGTTTACTTATTTTTTCTTTTGTGACTGAAAAAAAAGTGAATCAGTTCTGACAAACTGCTACAGAGTAGGTGGAGCCCAACGCTCCCCCATTTCTTGTAAAACGAAACTTACTTTCTCCATTTTCGTCCTTTGTTTATCAACTTATGTGTGACTTTCTTTCTTTTTTCTTTGTAAATAATTGTATTTAAGGTAGGAACATTAAATTAGGCTGATGTTGGTCCTGTTTGTGACGGCTCTGCTGCAGTGATTTATATTGGATCATGAACTGTGACATGGAATCCATGGTAAGCAATAAATGCTTGAGCTCATAAGATCAGTATGGATGGAGTTATTGGACTTTCCCCATACAACAACTTTCATTCACAACAGTAGCATCACGTCAGCCCATCGAACGCCTCACTGACTTCAAACCCAGGCTTAGCCGCTACATTACAGCTTTACTTTATTTTTCTCTCTTAGAGCCTTTTTCAGAATGACTTATAATAACTCCTGTATCCCGAATATGAATTAATAATACTACAAATTCAGTGATTCAGCAAGAGATGACTCAACATTCAAACACTGTAAATAAATAAACCTTCATGACACTGCTGCATCACACCTGCTTATGAAGCATATGAAGTGGATCAGAGTACAATTGTTCATGGGTTTGTTTGTTGTGTCATATTACGAGCCAAATGTAGTTTTGCAATGACTGAGAATAAACACAAATGCAGCATTTTTTTTCATGTCATTCAGAAACAAAGTGACAGCAGTTTGAATGTGAGTCTGTTTGCACACCAACTGTGTTATTATGAAGACTGGATTTCCATTTCTTATCCATTAACTAAATGAAACATTTTCTTTGTAGAGACAATAGAGATGTGAATGAACTGAACAACAGAAGTAATTGTCCTGTATATGTTCAAGTTGTTCCAACATAAACTGAGCAACAGTGTAGAAGGGAAACTCCCTGCAGGATGAATGAAAGCAGACACTGCATTAGAGCACGTGTGTGTAACGCAGCGATTATTTGAATTATTTGAATTTCACCTAAACACTCCCACAGTAACAGCTTGCCCAGCTTCAGCTCCTGCTGTATATTTATCTAGGAACATGTTTAAAGCTTTTGTTCTATATCTGCTCTGACAAATGAAGCTCATACATTTATACAGAGAGGAGGAGAGATGCAGTGAAAGGAGAGATTAGATCTAAACAAGACAATCAAACTACAAGTCAGTCATTGTCAACATGTTTTGTTATGAAAAATCATGAACTCTCAAAGGTTTCTAAGAAATGGTTGAACTGCATTCCAGTCACATGAACAAATGCAGCAGAATCCCCCATGAAATCTACCCTCACGACACACATGTGTGTTAGATTGCAGCTTCTTATTATTCCTTCAGATACACACATACATTGTGTACATTGTGTGGTTCAGATGGATTACATTATTAAATCATCATTAAATCTTCATTATAAGTAATTAAATTATCTTCAGTGATTACAATCACAAATATTTTCCCAACTGAAAGCACCCCCCCTCCCACACACACACACACACACATGAACTTTGTTCTTATAAAACAAAACTTAATGTTTTACTTTCTATTTCTCGCATTTTTCTTTTTTCAAAAATTCATTAGAACTTATAATAACCAATAAAAACTTCTGAATCCCAAACAGCTTATTTTGTACTTGTTTGCTGTGATCTCATCTTGGCACAGAATCCTGAATCAGAGAGTAAATTAAACAGGAAACACAGAGGAAAGTGTACACAAGTAACAAGAGAGCAGAAACTTTGCATCCACATTTGAAAGTCAAGTGAGGTGGAAGAACAGACTCTTTACTCAGATCTGAGGTACTGATTTCACAAGTAATTTAGTTATAGTGTTTAAATGTAAATTAACCCTTGTCCACTATGTAAATTTGAGATGTGATCACAGAAACAACAAGACAGCAGCTCTTCTTTCTGCAGCAGCTGAGGTGGTTTGGTATACTCACTTCTATTGATGTTATTCTGTGTGTCTGTATCACAACCTGGTATGCAAAGACCACAAAGCTCTATGGATGGTGGTCAGATCACAACGTTTCACCTGTCTGAACTGCCAGTCATTCGGGACAGCAGTGGAGGCATGGCGGGGGTATGGACTGATTTTACCCATGTGTGGCTGATGCCATCACTCCCATCCTCATGCACACACACGCAGTTACACTTGCCCAACATGGAGACAAACAGAAATAAACACTGTACACACACGAACACTCCCAAAACATACAGGTCCTTCTCAAAAAATTAGCATATTGTGATAAAGTTCATTATTTCCTGTAATGTACTGAGAAACATTAGACTTTTATATATTTTAGATTCATTACACACAACTGAAGTAGTTCAAGCCTTTCATTGTTTTAATATTGATGATTTTGGCATACATAACTCATGAAAACCCAAAATTCCTATCTCAAAAAATTGTAATGAATCTAAAATACATAAAATTCTAATGTTTATCAGAACATTACAGGAAATAATGAACTTTATCACAATATGCTAATTTTTTGAGAAGGATCTGTACTATATACCCCCAGGCCAGGAACCATCATCCCCAGAGGGACAATCTGCCCCAGACCCAGGAGATGTTGCCCTTTGCCCCGCAATGGAGACAAGCAGGTTGCCCCCTGTCCCGCAGTAGCAGAGAGGCCAGCAGAGGCCAACTCCTTCTCTGCCCACTCCAATGGTGAGAAGAGAACTATACCCTATACCTCTCTCCACCCACTCATATGTGGTGTTGCTGCATGCTGTTCTGAGTGCATTTAGAACACGGGAGGGGGCATGGTGCTTTCTGCCAGAGAGCAGCGGGTGTCAGCACGACCCCTCAATGTCCACCCAGGGGGCGGTGTTAATGCTGCTTGAGCAGAAACCATTGCTGTGGCCTGACACCGACACTAACATGTCCACACGTTGTTAAGTTTTGTGTTTTCTTTAGTTTTCACAGTGTTGAGGAGTGACAGAGAGAGAAAAATAAAACTTCTGAATACAAGTACAAGTATGATGTGTAGCCATTGTTTTGTTAGTATAGCCTGTATAATAATATCAGCATAGAAAAAGAAAAAGAGAAAGAGGAGCATTGTGTAGAGTGACTTTACAGCTGTGAGTGAAAAGTAAAAGTCTCAGTAATTTTGTGGTTATTTGAATGTTGTTCTTGCTTGTGTTCAGTGTTGTATATGGATTCCTGTTTGTGTACAATAGCACAATAATGATGTGTTGCAGTTTTCTGTGTGTTTTTAAGCCTAATATCTTTACTTTTATTGGTAAATAGCCTGCAGTCAACAGGAGTTATGAAGGACTGACATATAAAAGACTTGCAGAACAAGTTGTTCCATTTATCTTTATGACTGTGTCACTGTACACACTCTGTCCTCTACATTATAATCACTCCAGTCCTTGTAGACTGAGATAAGAGCAGTGGTACATGTAGTAGAAAGTGAGGATAAAGGAGATGTGCTGCCACCTCCTGGCTGTAGTTGAAATGTGGACATTTTATTCTCTTATTCTCATAAATTAATCCACATTAATTATATTCTACAGCAAAAACATGTTTAGAATATAAAAAGAAAATGCTGTGTATTAATTTCTACACTTAAACTTTAATTTGAGTTTCCCTAACTTTCCTTTTTCTTATGTGCATCCTTTTGAACTTTAACAGTAAATTATCACCAGCTGTTTTTACCCCCTGATGTGCCCAGTTCTACCTGTGTGATATCAGAACATGTCGTTTTTGTTTTTTAAATACAGTTTTATTAAAAACTGTGCAACACTTGGTATTTTAACCAAAAACAAAACCCAAGATATTTAACCAAAATAACCTTTTACTGCATATAGAGGTGAAGGCAAGCACAAGTGAAGTGAGGCACTGTTCCTGTTGGTCAGTAAACAGTCAGCAGCTGCATTATATGGAGTTCACCTTGATCCTCTTCATAACACGTTAAGTCTTAAAGAGGAAATTCTTTGTTTGGTGTAACAGAGCCACAAATGTTTCACTCCATATTTGATTTCTTCCATTTTATTGTCTTTCCTGTCTTATCTGTGTTTCCACATTCCACTGAAAGTGGCTAACCTCTGACTGAAAGTGAAGGAGTCATGCTGACAGAGGACGGTAGGAAGAGTTGGGAACACTTTTCCTCCAGATAAAAACCAGGCACGGATAAAAGTTTGGCAGTCAGCACTTTGAATGGAAATCTGTGCCAACTACAAATTTATCCAGATGATACATGGACACAGCAACAGGGTCAAAGTGGTTCAGCTCAAACTGGAGAGCAGAAAAACAACAAAGTCTGAAGTAGAAATGTTGGAGAAGTTCAACCAGCCCCTAACAGCACACTGAATGAGCACCAGCTGATCATGTTTTAGCTATCATGCTTTTTTTTTACTTATTTAAATCTAACATCAGTTATAAGGTTCATACAGACAACTCACTGTCTGTTATACTGACATGTTTTTAATTAAATCTGTAGCTCAAAATCACAGCAGAATCCACAACTTTACAGCTCCACACATCATCCAAAACCCCCCAGAAATGTTTTGTTCTGTGATCATATAAACATATCAAAGTTGCACCATGGGAAAATACAGATTACTGACATTTTTTAATCAGTAGGAGGAAAACTGTGTGACAGAGAATGGAAGTACACATGTTACTGTTTAATATGCATAAACACTGTGACAGTATTTGTACATCATTACTTCCAACGTCTTGCATTTAATGAAGTGAGAAATCAATTGAAATGAGTGTTGAAACACTTGATCCAAGTACTTTATTATGTCAAATAAACTCAAAATGTCTCTACTTCTTTCTCACTTTAAGGGAAAATATCTTAAAACAAGAGCAACTGAGCAAGAATGTTATTGAAGGATTTTCTTATATTAAACCAAGACAAAGCATTTACACTATATGAATTAAAGCATATATACAACAACCTTTATTTAACCACTGATCACATGAAACTGCAAAAGAAGATGAACTAACTAAGAAACTAAGAGATAAAATACATATTGTAAAAGATTAATTGCATCCTGCTCTCTCTGAGTGTATCACTCTCCAAACAAGATAACAAATTATTTTTGGCTTGATATAAGATTTTAAGAGTTAGTTATAGCCAGTTTTTGCATTGATCCTGATTAATCAGAGGATGATCCCTGCAGCTCCAGACGCAGCTCACACAGAGCAGACAGGTACTCTTCATTGTCCTTGTCATAGTTCAGAGCTTCTTCATAAAACTCAGCAGCTTTCTTGTTGTTGCCCTCAGCTCTGGCCACCTGACCCAGCAGAGCGAGAGCTTCACCATCACCTGGATTCCTTGACCGACGTCTCTCAGCGATCTGCTTCAGTTTCTGCAGGAGAAAATAAAGGAACAATGAAATATTAATTTCTGTTCCAAAGAAGTAGATTCTGTTCATCTGGACGTAACGTTTTCAGTGGGAGAAAATATTATGGCCTTTATGCTTTAATAAAAAAAACAAAACGATGTTTTACAATTTTACAAGATTTTTACAGGTGCACCATCCAAAGTGGGACTGATGCCACATCTCCTCACATGACCTAGTGAAAGACAGTACCACTGGCAGTCACCAGTAGTTTTCAAGTTGAAGTTGAAAACAGTCCTCAGGAGCACAAGTAGGTGGTATTGAACAAATCATTTAAATCAAGTGAGCTTTGATATGAGGTTTTGCTCACACCCCATGAGTTAGTAACAACACTGTTTGTATAACATGTAACCTTTGTTATGTCTCTAGTGCTCACCTTAGCACACTGTCTCCACTCAGATTTTTTCAGTGGTATCAGCAGCACCTGCAGAGAGAAAACAGCAGAAAACTATCATTAAGATAAATCCATCCATACCAAGGTCATGTGGTAGATGTGAGCGGTGAAATGTTTCACATTACTGCCCCGACACCTCCACCCTCCAAACAAGGCCTGTTAGTTTATCTTCTTTCATTGTTATTCTTGGGTTGAAACTAGAGATGGCACAATACCTCTTGTTTATGTCCGATACCGATATCATAAATTTGAAAATCTGCTGAAACCGATATGAATCCGATATTGTCTATTTTATAATCAAGAAAGTTGTTTTTTTAATATTTGCTGCGAACTTTGCACAAGTTCCTACTCAAGTTTTAAAAGACAAAACACTAAAGCTATTCTATTCTACTTGGATGCAAAAAAACACTGCACCCAAAATACTTCAGTTCAGCAATACTGATCTTTTTACTTAAACTTTTAGCAGAACTTTAAAGTAATATTGAAAAGTAATTTAAAATGCAATTTTATGCAGATTTCAACAACTCTTTGGTTCTGAAAAAAAGAAGTACAATATCAGCACAAAATAATGTTTATATTCAACAACTTAAAAAGAAAAAGAGGTTGTAGAATGGACCCTTTTATACTTAAAGCTGAACATAAATACACATCCATCCTTCATGATGTGTAACCTGTTTCTATCACATTTAACCTGAGATTGACTTTTGTGTAATTTCTATACAAAACTTAACACGTATGAAAAAAAGTTTTTTTCATTATTTTTGGGGGTTTTGTTTTTTTCGAACCACAGAACTGTTTAGCCTGCAACACAGTTCTTTTCAAACTAAAACTTGAGTCTATTCATTGTACGGTCAGACTTAGCAATGACAGATGTCCCAGCTTCATATATCAGTTGTTAAGCTTAACGTAGGAATGCTTTACAAACATTCAGAGATTAACTTACACACTTGCTTTACTTTTCTAGGATAGCTTGCTTGGAGATGAAATGCCGGTTTGGTGGCACGTAACAAGGCTCCAAATGCTTTCAGCGTGAAGTGACTCCAGACCGCCAACAGGTCTTGTACACAACAGCCGCTCTATCACATGACACATACTGCTCCAACGTGGTAAGGTGACCACCTGGGTTACACCATGTCGCAATGTTTGTGATATTTAATGGATTGGGTTACATTTTTAATTTCTACCCAATATCCGGTCCAGTAATTTAGGTCAGCATCGCACTGATACCAATACTGTATTTTGGATCCGTCCATCCCTAGTTGAACCGTGGAACATTAAGAGGCAGCTGCATGTCTAACACTGTACATGCAGCTGCCTCACCTTGGTGTAATTTGCCCTCTGATGAATCAGCTACCTGTCACCTTCATTTTTTCGTCAGTGAGGACCAATCAGAGTCTGGCACCTAGAAACTTACCTTGGTATAGTGAGCGATGGCTTGAGCCTCATTTTTTTTGTGATAAAGATGAAAGTCACCGTAGCGCTGATGGATAATCTGACAAACCCTTTTCTCCTTCAACTCTGGTAACTTCTCCAAGCACTGCTTGAAAGTCTCCTCAGCCCTGAGAAACAAAGAGATGATGAGGAATTTACAGCCAGAGGAAAGAAAGGAGGAAGCCCTGCTGCTTTGTTTAGACGGGTACCTGCTCATATCCCCTTCTTCTGCATACAGCAGTGCCAGTTCAGCCCACGCCTGGTCAAAGGATGGCTTCATCTTCACAGCATCTTCAAGGTGACTGATACAGCAACGCCTCCACTTACGCACCTCTTCTGTGGAGCATTAAAATATGTTTTGAGTGGTGTTTATTAAAGGATAACATGCAGTATACTTCTGTGTACCTCTGTTGCTGAAGGGCCTGCGGCACTGTTCAGCAATTTTCTTCTGCTTGTAGCACATAGCCAGCTGGTGGTTGAAGGAAGGTAATTGATCACCCCTTTTCAGGCCTCGCTTAATCACATCAATAGCCTCATCCAGTCGTTTCTGAAACACATTTAAAAACACTAATCAGATACAAATATATGTAGAGAGAGAGGCTACGCCCACGCTTGAAGCCACGGAGGTGTCTGTTGGCGGGGTGACTGGTATGAATGAACTTATTAAACTTGCTACAGTTCAATAACTCCAGCCGCACCTATCTTGTTTTTTAGAATTCTTATTCCAAAGCCATTTAACATAACAGTGTAGCGATCACAAACTGTTTGCTTCCTTCCAAACAACAACACCTGGCATTAATTACGTGTGTCTACCTTGAACACATTCACCATACCAAAAAAACCCCACATGTCTGAGGTATTCACTGAGCACGCGGTCAGTTGGGGCCATCTTCACAATGTTTTCATAGATGTTCGTTGTCTCATCCTGGACTGTGGTGCTGACACTCACCAGTTCCCGGCCTCCTCCCTTCCGCTTAGCGTTTAGCCTCAGGGTGCTGGACTTGGGGTGAAACCCTCCATGCATGGTCAGGAGCTTCCTTGTCTTGATGTCAGTGGCTTCTATCTCCTCCTTTGGCCAGCCTATTATGCCAGCAGGGTACCTGATCACGGGCAGGCTGTAGGTGTTGATGGCCCAGACCTTGTTCTTACTGTTCAGCTGACTCCTCAGGACTTGCCTGACCCTCTGCAGGTACTTGGTGGTTGCAGCTTTTCTAGTGGTCTCTTCATGGTTCCCATTCGCCTGCGCGATCCCCAGGTACTTGTAACTGTCCTCTATGTCTGCAATGTTGCCTTCTGGTAGTTCAATCCCCTCAGTTCAGACTATCGTCCCTCGTGTTATCATCCAAATACACTTCTCCAGCCCGAATGACATCCCGATGTCATTGCTGTATATCCTGGTAGTGTGGATCAGTTAATTTAATGTCTCGTTCACTCTTGGCATACAGCTTGATGTCATCCATGTACAGGAGGTGGCTGACAACTGCTCCGTTCAGTAGTCAATGATCTCACTGAGGGGGTTCAGGCCTATGCAGAACAGCAGTGGGGACAGAGCATCTCCTTGGTAGATCCCGCACTTGATGGTGACTTGTTCTATGGGCTTGAGGTTGGCCTCTAGTGTTGTTTGGCACATTCCCATTGAGTTCCTGATGAAAGCTCTAAGGGTCCTATTGATCTTGTATAGTTCCAGGCATTCCAGGATCCAGGTGTGGGGCATTGAGTCATAGGCCTTCTTGTATTTCTGCCTTCTATGTTTCTGCCTTATTTTTTTAAGAAGATGATATCATAAATATGTTGAATTTATTTTATTATTATTTAAAGACAATACCATTTTGAAAATGTGCTTAAAGTTCTTAAAATAGCACTTTATTTTTGAGTCTGCCCAATTTTGGCCAGGGGTATTATTTTTGCTTCTCTATTTTGAACTGAAATGTAGTTTAAATGCTTTTCCCCCCATAAATTAAAAGAGATTGAGTTTACAATATTCATGTCCATGTCTATTATTTGATTCTGTCGCTCACTAAAACCCTATAAATTAAAAAATACTTTTGCACTTTGGGGCAAATTTTCTTATAATAATAATAAACTTTAATTATAAAGCAAACTTAAAAACCAGGGGTATACCAATGTGCTTAACAAGTAAACATAGAGAATAAAAGAGAGGTAAATAGAAATAGGACCAAAGCAAGTACTAGGTATGCAAACAGATCGCTGTCACTGATACGTAGGAGAAGCAGCAGATACATATAAAACAAAGAACTAAAATAAGCACAAAAGTACATAATGTAAAATCACAAGTGAAATGTTAACTAGAAGGAAAAGCAAGGTTGAATAAGGTGTTTTCTTGTGCGATTAAATGCGATTAATCACAATTAATTAATTACAAAGCCTCAAATTAATTATATTAATTTTCTTAATCGAGTCCCACCTCTAATAACAACATAAATTTGATTTCTGCTCTACATAACTCAACACACAGACATTAATGTTTAAACCGTTGGAAACAAAAGCGAGTTTACCCGTAAGTGAAAATATCCAAATTGTGCCCAAAGTCTCATTTTTTTGAGTGGGTACGATTAATTTCCAGCACTGTCTTAAGGATGGCTTGCTTCACCTGCGTGGGGAGCTCCTTTCACTGCATGTTGTCTGTTCACAGCAAAATCTTACAAATGCAAGCAGCACACCTCAAAGAACCAGGTGTGAAAGTCAACAAACTGAAAGCAGTGTCAAGGAGTGAGATTTAGAGACAAGGTAACTAGGTCCAATGTGCAGTGAAAATCAGGCTGACCAGCACAGAAATCTAAATGTTAACGTAATATGATTGCTGGAAAGTAAAGTTTTGTCATAGGTCTTTCTGTCTGATTGTACTGTGTATTACAACAAACAAAGACTATACAAGACCACTCACGTATCCCACTCAACAACCGAGAGCCAATAGGAGCAGCAGATTCCAGTACTAGAAAATTAACTCATGGATTCAAACTTCTCTTTTCATTTTCCATTTTTGCTGTTCTTGAAGCAAAGGCAGGTATTCCTGCACACAGTGTTTACAGAACAAATCTGAAATGTACTCAACATGTCTCCTGCTGCTGTGGTAACAGCTTGTTTTGTTGTTCTACCAGAGAGAGCAGCTACAATGAAAGCTTGTTTATTTACTACTGTCACAGTACTGGGTCATGTGCCTTCAGTTACTCTGTTTTTTATATGTCAAAACAGAAGCTAATGGCACAAAGGATGTTTCCAGATAGATTTCCAGACTACAATCTTGGACTTCAATTATCTGGTACCTTTACCCTCAGGTCAGGCAGCCATTCTCCTAGCGTTGGAGTCTGTTGGCGTTCTCGTCTCCTCACTGTCACCAAGTTGTTAACATTGAATGAATTTCTAAGTATAACACTGCAGGCACCTTGATATACTGTAAATATTGTTACAATATTTTCTATGAAGAAAATGAAAAATTAAACCGAAGAGTCTCTACAGATGGATTTCTTCACTTTTGCTTTGATCTGCTGTTACTAAGCCAAAGACCCAGTAGGAAGAAATAGCATTTATAAGGCCAAGGCTGCAGACTTACCCGATTATATAAGTAATTTCCGGAGTGCCGGATGACGTGAGGGTTATCGGGATCATTTTCTAGTGCTTTCTTCACCAAACCGTCAGCCTCTTCGTATTTCTTATAAGCCGTCAGCTTCAAGGCCAGCATGCACTGCAGAACAGCGTTATTTGGGTTGATCTCTAACGCAAAGCGAAGCTGTGTGGTGGCTTGGGATTCCTCATCTTCCTGTTTATTTCCTAAAAACCACTGCAGATGAGAAACTGGTTAGTCTGCAGTTTATTTCCCTTGAATAAAAGAATTAGCCAGTGAAACTTCTAAGAATCATACTGACACTGAAGGAGCCTTAAGGTTTACTCTCATCATTTGGTGCTTTATAGGGAAATATCCATATAAGTTAATACTCTTCATTCTTAACATAAAACTGACCTGTTCTCTGTGAAAGAGGGCGATGGCGTAGCCGGCGTTCCACTCTGCGTCATGACGCTGTACCTCAAGTGCTTTATGAAAACAGTCGATGGCTTTGGAGAGAGAAGACCATGACACCTTGAAATAGGTCCAGGCTTGATCGCCGTACACCTCTGGAAGGAAACTTCCTGATGAACCAGTGGGATACTTCACCTGCAGATGGAGAAGGAAGCGTCAGAGGTTCAACAGCAGTGATCATCATGTTTGATCTGATTGGTGTACATACCAGTATGTCCTCGACTCTCTGACAGTAGCTTTGTGACTGTGCAAAGTCTCCATTATGGTATTTCAGCCAGGCCATGTCTCCATACGTCACAATCAGCCGCTTCTCACTCTCATCACCGTAACTCTCCCTGATGGTCTCCTCTGATTGGTTTAAAAGTGACAGCGCTTCCTCTCGTTGATCCTGAAGATACCTGAGGACCAACAGGTCATCAACAGATGTTCCACATCTGGTGTTTACAACACCTGATGAGAAAATTACTTGAGAGTTCAACTAACACTTGTTGATGATTCATTAAGGTTTTTATCTGAGGTTCTTGACTCCAGGGTTAATTACTGCATTTCAACCAGAAAAATAAGAGTCCAAACAAGCTTCAGGAGGCAGATTATATCAAGATAGTACCAGCTTTGTAAAGAATCAGAAACTTTAGTCCAATACTCAAATAATTTTTCTCTTCCTATCACGTGTATCTATTAAGGTTAAAATAATGAGGTAAACATAAAGCAAGCTGAAGTTTTTCTTCTAGGTGTAGCTTTGCTATGCTGGATAAATCTGGTGATTGTTTATTCATAATATTAACTGAGTCAGTTGAAAATGAGCCAGCCTTATCTACTCCAGACAAAATGTTGTTACATGAAATAATTTAAAATTCATCTGTGTTAGCAGCAGTGTTGGGTAAGTTACTTTAAATTAGTAACTTAGTTACATTACTAGTTACTTCTCTAAAAAAGTAACTCAGTTACTTCAAGTTACTCGTTACTTTCAGAGTAACTAGTTACTAGGGAAAGTAACTTTGGTTTTACTCAGAATTCTCTTGTTAATGTGTTGCTTCCGTAACTGGATACCCAGCAAGATTGCCAGTCTTCTAGCTTGCTTACTTGCCACAAGTGCACTGTGCCACCTACCAATAGAAAGGAAAAATAATGTGCACATTTCCACGAGAGAAATCCCACGCCTGGACCGTCATTGACCGCCCGCCATGATTCTAGCCTGCTTTTTACATCCAACACAAAACTGCAGTCGTGGTGCTTTTGATTGTACTCAGAACTTGGAAATTCTGCCTTCTGAATAGGAAGATGTAGGTAACACCAGACTGCAGATGAGCTGCATCCAGGGCTGGACTGGGCCAAAAAAAAATCGTCCCCGGGCATTTTGACTAGAGACCGCCAACCATTATAGGAAAAATCATAAAGCCTTTGAATGAAAATAAACACTGTTGTGACAGTGATGTACACTGTTCTGATGGTATATATGTATCGATCTATCAATTGTTTGTCGTAAGACTCAGATAATTATTTTTTTAAAAGCGAGACATTTTAAATGAGAATAATAAAGAAAAGTATTTCCTTGTCCCCCCCTTTCCCTGTTAATGCCCTACCTGGCCCCCTGGCAACACTTTGCTAGACCCGCCCCTGCACAGTTACCAGCTGTCAGCTACTTAGAAAAGGATCCTGGTGTTATTTGTCGGTCAGAAAGAAGCTCACAACTTCCCTTCAACTCATTCATGTCACCTAAAAGGTAAACCTGTTTCTCCATCAGCTGTTCAGCTCTGATGATTCAGTAAGGACATCTCCTGGTTTCATCTTCATGTTTCCCTCTCACCAGATAACCAAACCGATATCATGACCAGCAGCTTTACAGCTGTGGCTCCAGCAAACATCAGCTGATACTAGAAATTAATATTAAATAAATTCTAACAACAGCTGATCAAGCTTAAACGTGCTGCTGTTGTTTAACGCGACATCCGCTGGTTTCCTCTTTCTGGCGCAAAGTGGGCGATAAATAAACAAGAGAGAAAAGCCGATCAGCTGATCATTGATCAGTTTCGTGATTGAAGTAGAAACGGGAGAGAATGAGAGAAGAAGAGGCAGCTGTGCAGCTTCAGCTTTGTGTCTTTTTCATTGTAGCTGAAGTCCGGGACAAACTGTGTTCCTTTTCACCTCAATACGAAACGCGTAATATTTTCTCTGAATACCAGACGATTCTGTTTTTTACGGGACGGTTGGGAACTCTAATAATTAACCGTATGAACAAAATAAAGTTCAACATCAGTAACATAGCACCCACCCAGCTGTATAGAAACTCCGTCATGCTAGCTAGCACGCAGTACGAAAATGTCAGCATACCGAAAATAAACTCCACCTAAACTTGGTTTATATCTGACTCCGATAGACTGCAGGTCATAACTTCTTACCTGAAGTTCAGTTCACCTGACACTCGGACCGGCGGCCGCTTCGGGTCTCTCCTCTTGCCTCCCTTTTCCTTCATCCACCTGCTGGCTTCCACCACTTGCTAATGTTATTGAATCTGTGGAAGCTCCGCCATATCCACCACATGAAGTAACGAGTAACGAGCCTATCTAAATCCCAGTAACGAGTAACGCGTTCCTGGTTTTGGCATAAGAACTAGTTACCGTGCTCGTTACCACAATAATAACGTAGTTACTGTAACGCGTTACTTAATAACGCGTTAGTCCCAACACTGGTTAGCAGCAGGAACACTGCTGGTAGGTAACATTAGCAGAAGAAAGACAGCTCAGAGTTGGATCTGATCCTGACAACAAGACAATCTCTCTATCATTCAAATATAAATCCTGCTGATGCTGACCACAGTTTCCTTTGACAGTCAAATTTCTCTTTGGTCAGACGGACTTCAGTGAGAAAAACTGTCTTTCTTCTGGCTAATGTTAGCTCTTCTCTTCTGTAGCAGAGTCCCAGAAATAAAAGTGTTGAGATTTGAATGAGCAGAATAAATCCACTTTAGCTTTTCTTTCATCAGACAGCTCCAGAAACTGTACCTGCAATAAGCCAAGAGGCTGTAGGAGCAACTCCCTCCCTCACACTGACTCTGATGAAAATCTATGTCAATGTGTAGTCGAGTGCTCAGTTTTTCCAGGTCCACGTCGATCTTCAGATCCCAGGTGAAGTGACACTGCAACTGCTGCAGCCTGCTGAGCAGAGCGCTGCTATCTTCACTGTAAGAGAGTCACAAAGAAAAAGCTGTGAGGACCATCAGAGGGAGAGCATCAAACCTGGACTGGCTGAACTGAGGCTCACTCAGTGCTCTGACACACCTGAGGATCCTGTTTCTAAGACCAGCACATGTCAGACCTCCCAGCTCCTCTCCTTGACAAAAATTCAGTTTATGTGATCAATCAATGAAATCAATGATGTGAAGTAGATCTGTGGTTTGAATCTCACACTGAGGAACCAGAAGAAACCTTAGATGTGGAGTGAGACACAAACACAGGGGGACAGCTAATGTTGTGATACACAGGTTTGTACTTGTGGAATATTTTTGATATTGTTCTGTTAAATATTTTTGGATATGAGACCACACAATTTGTTTTTGTTTAATTCATTCGATCACACGCCAGTGTTAAAATGTCTAGTTATTGATGTTAGATGCCTCAGTTGCCCGCGTTTTTCAGTTACCAGTGTTCATGATCTGGAATTAATATTGTTGAAGAGGTGAGCACTGAAGAAGGCAAGCACGAGCACGGATTCGAACATGCATGCAAAGTAGTTGTGAGCAATCAGGGCTAAATTGTGTGGATTTTGATACCCAAGGATGGGAAGTTTAGGCTGGATCAGTAGTAGAATGAATGAAGTGCATTCCAAGCTTTCCACTAAGTGTGCAGCACTCTGTGCACTCCTCAGTGCAGTGCCATGCATTGCTCTCCAGGAACTGAGCTTGTTTGCTTGACACTGTTCAGTCACTGTACAGAGACTCTATGCATGATTGTGAAACAACAAATTAAAGGTCGACTGCACAAGAACTGAAGGGTGAGAGTCCTGAGGTTAAAGTGTTAGTGCAACCTGTGACAAGTAAGAAGGGACAAGTGTCAGCTGGGACTGAAGGGACCAATGAGACCATGTAACACAAACAAAAGTCACCTCATCCTCTCAGAAGTGTACCGTCCACTTCTTTAGTTGAGCAGAATAAAGGAAATTTGGCTAATTAGGCAGAGAAAAGACTCTAAATATGATTAAGGTTTCTTTTGCCCAATATGCAGAGACTTTGAAAATGTTCTAATTAACAACTTTGAGAGCCTCATGAAGTGAAAGGCATCTGGCATCTTCTGGCATCTGTGTAAAGCTATGAATACATTCTTGTGTGTCGTGTAACGTGGAGTAAAGAATAACTGAAATCCCCCTGACTGCTCCATCACAGCTGAGCTAGACACTCAGCCTTATGTGTTAACAATGTGTTGATGGTCAGAGTGGTAAACCAGAAGAGGTAAGTAGATCAAATTTAATATTAATAAAAGATAAAGATATAAGTCTGATCAATAGATTAGCAGAGACATGTAGTCTGAGTAGTGAGAATATTTATTCTAATGTTTAGACTTTGTGTGTGTAGAGAAGATAACGATGGGCGTCTCTAACTCATCATTATACTTTTGAACAATAATAGCAGCTTGATTCATGTGTGAATTTACTGATAGTTAACTATGATCAATACTGATCAGAACATTATCTGTAAACAACACATATAATGTGAATGTCTCTCCCTCTCTCTCTGTGTGTGTGTGTGTGTGTGTGTGTGTGTGTGTGTGTGTGTGTGTGTGTGTGTGTGATAACAGACCATATTATTGTGGCTGTAAAAACAGTGATGTCATATCCAGTATCCAGTTCAACTAATCAAACATTAACATTTTAAAAAATGAAACAAGAGAGCAGCTCATTATAAAAACACATTTTTGTTTTTCGCTTTTAAATATTTATTATAAATGTGTATTACTCATTAATAATACAAAAGTATTTGTTATTTGATTTATCAATTAAATAACTGATAGAATATTTGATTACTAAAGTAATTGATAACTGTAGCACAAATAAGTATTTTCACATAAAGGTTTTATAATTATTTAATCTCCACTTTTTCCTCTTCCACTGATATCAGTCACCTGTTAGATGCACAGGTCCACGGACTCTGGACTGTTACTTTGTATCCCTCTGCGTGCACCTGAGCGCCAGGTGAACTAAACTACTGCTGGATTTAAACTCCACTCAGGTGGTTCAATTTGTGATAAATGATCGATTATTGATCAGAGGTTTGCAGACTGACCTCATGTTGGAGCAAACAGAGACCTCCTCCTTAGACACAGCAAACTGATGACTGAACACGAAGAGTGAGTGGACCGATCTGTGAAGCTGTCACCTTTGTCACACAAACCACACACACACCTATCTGTTGTCGTGGTGCCTTCAGGGCCCCGCTGAAAACAAGTAAAAGAGAGATTTTAATGGCCATAAATATAAAGTATGTTAGGAGACGGGAGGCACATATTGAGACAGGAGGAAAGCGTACCGACGAGAAGGCTGGGCTTTCTGTTTCACCTGACCTCAGGAGGGGTCTTTGAAGGCACCACGAGGGGACGTTAAGTTTCGCTTCTGCATCTCAGCTGAGAGCGTCTCCACAGATCACTGATCAGCCATTGATCTGTAAATGATAGATCTGAGTTCAGGGTTTCTCACTGATCGGTCGCGTAATCGCTTCTTCATCTTCATCGGTGTGTACACTGAGGAAGAGAGGGGCTCTTTCTTGTAACATGACGTGAGTCCACATTAGCTTCACAGCAACTTTCTGGTTTCTGAAAACCACCAGAAATAATACAGATACTACTACTAACAGAGGTGGCAAAAGTACAGACATTCTTCTGAGATAGTAGAAATACTAGTGTAAAAAAAAAAAATACTCAAGTAAAAGCTTAAGTACGGATTCAACTTCTTCACTGAAGTGAAAATAGTTTTAAGAAAGGTAAAAAAAAAAAATGACCAGGAGTTTCAAAATTAAATATGACATAATTAATTGAAATTGAAATTAATTAATTAATTAGATGAATAGATAGACAGTTAAATGCTGATTAATTTCATTGAAAATATGCAATAAATTATTTATTTATTTCCAGGTTTAATTAATTACAATTAATTACTTGAAGAGTTGACTTGATATGTCTGTCTGCCGCCCTTGTTATAGTTTGCTTTATTCTTGTCTTTATTATTATGTCTTTTGTCATTATGTTTTCTTATGTTCATGGTGCATTATGAGAACCCTCGGTGTCTAATGTATTTAAAATTAAGAGGTGGGCAACGGCGCCAGAGGTTAGGTTGAACACACATAACATGTGTGTTCATTAACCCCAGCATTAACCCCACCCAGGGGTGGGGTTAATGCTGACTGAGCAGAAACAATTGCTGTGGCCTGGTTGACATTCTTTAGTGGAGTTTACGGACACAGACGTGTCAGTGCGTGGTTAACCTCTGTTGTTTTCTTTAGTTTTCACAGTTTCTGAAGTCTGACAAAGAGAGAAAAATAAAACTTCTGAATACAAGTACGAATATGATGGGTACCCATTGTTTTGTTGGACCCTGGTAGTTAGACGACCTGTAGCCTGTATAATTATATCTGCGCAGAAGAAACGAAAAGAGAAAGAGGAGCGTTGTGTAGAGTTACTTTACAGCTGTGAATCAGAAGTAAAAATCTCAGTAATTTTGTGGTTAATACAATGTTGTTCGTGCTTGTGTTCAGTGTTGTATATGGATTCCTGTTTGTGTACAATAACACAATAATGATGTGTTGCTGGTTTCTGTGTTTTTATGCCTAATATCTTTACTTATACTGGTAAACAGCCTGCAGTCAACAGGAGTTATGAAGGGCTGACATATAAAAGACTTGCAGAACAAGTCGTTCCATTTATCTTTATGACTGTGTCACTGTACACACTCTGTCCTCTACATTATAATCAATCTAGTCCTTGTAGACGGAGATGAGAACCACAAATATTTCCCTTCTTCCATTTTATTGTCTTTCCTGTTTTATCTGTGTTTTCCACATTTCACTGAAAGTGGCTAACCTCTGACTGAAAGGGAAGGAGGCTGAGTCATGCTGACAGAGCAAAATAGGAACAATCAGGGAACACTTTTCCTCCAGATAAAAACCAGGCACGGATAAAAAAAAATCTTGTCAGTCAGCAATTTCAATGGAAATCTGCTCCGACTACAATTATGTCAAGATGATACATGGACACAGCAACAGGACCAAAAACTGAACAGCAGAAAAACAATTAAAAGAAAATATGAAAAATTCAAGTTAAACTGAGCAAGAATTTTATTAAAGGATTTTCTTATATTAAACCAAGACAAAGCATTTACACTAAATGAATTAAAGCACATAGTACAATATACAACAACCTTTATTTGAGCATTGATCACATGAAACTGAAGTAAGAAATAGTAATTTAAAAGTGTTTCAGTGTCCATCCATCCTCTGCTTTTAATTTAATTTAATTTATTTATTTAGGACAGTGTATGTTAATGAACATAAATGTAAAAAAATTACATGAATGTAAACATACCAGATTATAGCCAAGGGCTAATTTCCATCTGTTGTCCATAAACATAAAAAAATAGACATAATAATTCATAGAAAATTCATAATTCATTCATAATAAAAACTCCATCACCAAACTCACACATAGATACCATTCTGTTCCCAAATAAAACATTAAAACTATACAACTTATACATGATCACACACTTGATTTGTCCATAACCAGTTTTTAACCTGTGGCTTAAACAAACTGAATGTAGAGCATTCTCTGATGGGTTGAGGAAGACTGTTCCACAGATGGCCACCCTGGACAGAAAGGACGTTCTGCCCAAATGCTTTTCCAGCTGCCATAAGGCGAGAGGCGGGGTGCTACACAGAGGGACAGACAAGCATTCGCACCTGCTGTGAGGCAGCAGTGCCACTGCGCAGCCATGCTGATTGTGTTAGTGTGTGTGCAACAAAAGTCTGATTGTGGGAATTGTTAGTAACTAACAAGGTTTCACAATGAATATAAATGCATTTTGCCAGAAACAGCAGAATATCAGGTTAAAGCTCACAAAACTATTTCAACAACTACCAAACAGCTAAAACAGCAAACAGATTCTGCACTAAGACCTAAACACAAAGCGCGGACGCGACGCATCAGAATCTGAGACATGTCGGCTTTCTCACCCGACGGCACGTACACGGACACGCCATTGGTGCTCAAGCTAACACAGGGGTGTCAAACTCAAATACACAGTGGGCCAAAATTCAAAACTGGAACAAAGTCGCGGGCTAACGTTAATATTTATTGAAATATATTTATTCCTCCAGATATAAAAATGAATCTTTTCTTATGGACTCAAACACGTTTTGCTGAAAAACTGAATATGGAACAAGCAAAGCTTAATACTAAACAATATATATATTAGCTGTATAATACCAGTAGGCCAGCTCTAATAGTAATTTGGTATGGCTTCGCGGGCCAAATGTAATTAGGCTGCGGGCCAAATTTGGCCCGCGGGCCAGAGTTTGACACCTATGAGCTAACAGCTCACAGACTCTGAAGCTTCAGGGTTTTTCTCTCTCAACCAAAACTGACTGAACCAGCAGCAAAAGAAGATCGAAACTACGCTTCACGTTTGATAAACATCGTCATGAATTCCCTCTGACTTTTGCTGTTTTGCTTCCATCATGATAAAATCTGCACATCTCTCTCTCTCAGTGGACTTCAAGAACAGTTTCCCATCTCAAATCTCTATTTTCTGCATTATTTGCTTGCTTATTACGCACCAGGCCACCCTTGTGTGCAGTGTTGTCGGCCGCTGTTTTTTTTTAAATGACCTCAGACAAGAAAGCCTAATTTCTGCTGTTCAATACCGAAGAAATGTAAACTTTTTAAAACAATGCCAAATTGCAAAACGCTTAGCCGTGTCTCTAATAAAACCTCTGTAACATCTTGAGTAGCACCAGGTAATGTTCATATGTTGATTTTCTTCAGTTCTTCTGCTGAATATTTTTAAGGTTATCTGCTATAAAAAGCCAGGCCTGGAAACTCTCCTTCATGTTTTTCTGTGTTATATTCTCAGTTACTTTGACACGAAAGTATCTGCTGTGATGATCACACCTCTAATGAAGTTTCACAAATGTCAGTACTGATAAATGATCAGAAATATAATATTTCTGACTGTCTGAGGCAAAACTGAATCAAATCAAATCAAATCAGGACCTGGTTAATCGGAATTAAATTGATTCTAGAAATCAGTGACGATAACAAGCGCTATAAATGACTAAATTTAAAAACTAAGAGATAAAATAATTATTTATAAGATAACATACAAGACGCAAGATTAATTATATTTTGCTCTTTCTGAGTGTATCAACACATATAAGATCAAAAATACTTTTGGCTTGATATAAGATTGGAAAAATTAGTTATAGCCAGTTTTTGCAGTGATCATGATTAGTCAGAGGATGATCACTGCAGCTCCAGGCGCAGCTCGCACAGAGCAGACAGGTACTCTTCATTGTCCTTGTCACAGTTCAGAGCTTTCTCATAAAAAAAAGCAGCTTTCTTGCTGTCGCCCTCAGCTCTGGCCACCTGACCCAGCAGAGCGAGAGCTTCACCATCACCCCGATTCTTTGCCAGACGTCTGTCAGCGATCTGCTTCAGTTTCTGCAGGAAAAAAAAGAGGAACAATGAAATATTCATTTATGTTCCAAAGAAGTAGATTCTGTTCATCTGGATGTAACGTTTTCAGTGGGAGAAAAAGTGATGGCCATTACGCGTTAATGAAAAGGCAACATTTTAAAATGTTAACTGTAAAGCTAAAGGATCTACCTCCCATTCTACTTTTAAATACTGTAAGTACCACAACTAAGCCCACAGTCTGAGATCGAAGTGCTCTAATGTCTAATGGGGTGATATGGTATTATAATGTTTTTCAGATAAGACGGGGCCTGATTACCAGCTTAAAAAGGGGGATGGGGTTTTGGGGGACAACAGGAGGAGAGAAGGGTGTAAGAGGCATGTAAGACTGGAACTCTGGATTGTCATGTTTTGGTTTGGTATGGCAGGTGCTCCATCCAAAGTGGGACAGATGACATCTATAATGACCAGGTTATTCCATCAATGGGTTGGGCATATTCTAAGATGACAATGCCAGGATTCATCAGGCTCAAATTGTGAAAGAGTGGTTCTGGCACTATGAGGCATCATTTTTACACGTGGATTGGCCACCACAGAGTCCAGACCTCAACCCCACTGAGAATCTTTGGGATGTGCTGGCGAAGGCTTTGCGCAGCAGTCAAACTCTACCATCATCAATGCAAGTTACTGGTGACAAATTAATACAACACGGGATGAAAATAAATCTTGTGACACTGCAGAAGCTTATCGAAACAATGCCACAGCGAATGCGTACTGTAATCAAAGCTAAAGGCGGCCCAACAAAATATTAGTGTGACCTTTATTTATTTTTTGGGGGGTGGTGACTTTTTTTTGGACAGGCAGTGTATATGTAACCTTTGTTATGTCTCTAGTGCTCACCTTAGCACACTGTCTCCACTCATATTTTTTCAGTGGTATCAGCAGCCCCTGCAGAGAGAAAACAGCAGAAAACTATCAGGAAGATAAATCCATCCATACTAAGTTCATGTGGTAGATGTGAGCGGTAAAATGTTTCACATTACTGCCCTGACACCTCCACCCTCCAAACAAGGCCTGTTAGTTTTCTTCTTTCATTGTTATTCCTGGGTTGAAATGTGGAACATTAAGAGGCAGCTGCATGTCTAACACTGGACATCAGCTGCCTCACCTTGGTGTAATTTGCCCTCTGATGAATCAGCTACCTGTCACCTTCATTTTTTCTTCAGTGAGGACCAATCAGAGTCTGGCACCTAGAAACTTACCTTGGTATAGTGAGCGATGGCTTGAGCCTCATTTTTTGTGTGGTAATGATGAAAGTCACCGTAGCACTGATGGATAATCTGACAAACCCTTTCCTCCTCCACCTCTGGTAACTCCTCCAAGCAGTGTTGGAAAGTCTCCTCAGCCCTGAGAAACAAAGAGATGATGAGGAATGTACAGCCAGAGGAAAGAAAGAAGGAAACCCTGCATCTTTGTTTAGATGAGTACCTGCTCATATCCCCTTCCTCTGCATACAGCAGTGCCAGTTCAGCCCACGCCCGGACAAAGGATGGCTTCATCTTCACAGCATCTTCAAGGTGACTGATACAAATACGCCTCCACTTACGCACCTCTTCTGTGGAGCATTAAAGGATGATTTGAGTGGTGTTTATTAAAAGATAACATGCAGTATATTTCTGTGTACCTCTGTTGCTGCAGGGCCTGCGGCACTGTTCAGCAATTTTCTTCTGCTTGTAGCACAGAGCCAGCTGGTAGGTGAAGGAAGATAATTGTTTGCCTCTTCTTAGGCCTCGTTTAAACACATCAATAGCCTCATCCAGTCGACTCTGAAACACATTAAAAAACACCAATCAGATACAAATATATTCAGAAAACTTTGAGGTTGACAGGGGATTTCTTTAAATCACCCTGCCGTTCTTTGTTCAGCTGAGACACCTGAGTTAGAAAACACACAAACACTGCAGATTTTCTTTAACTCACGAGGGCAGTCATGAAACACAGGATCTGCGTCCTTTATTAAGTGTGCCTATGCCAAGAGGCACACTTATTAGTATTCGTCGGATTTATTATTATTATTCTCCAGTTTCCGCCTGAAATTTTGCAGCGAAACTCGCCCCGCAGTTTTGAGACAAGCTTCATATATGTTACCTCATTTTTGTGTGGATCTGGAATGGTGTGCTATAACTTTTGGTGTTTATGAGTTTTATAGTTTTTTAAATATTAATATTTTAGTGAAAATTTCCCCGCGCTTATCTGCCGGACAGTTTTGACACAAGGGTTACATATGTTAGATCATTTTGTGCGGCTGGAGCTGGAGTAGTATGGTATGACTTTTGGTGTTTATGACTTTTATATTGCAAATTTAGAAAGATTCTCCTTTTGGCGCCATAGAAACAGACTTCATTTGTGGTGTGTTGGCTTTCTCTCTCTCTCTCTCTCTAGTGGTATACCCGGAGTAGTACAGCCGAAAGGGTGTAATGCTTGGTGGAAAACTCCATATCCCACAATTCATAGCACGCCTCTACAGAGTAAACAATGGCGGCCACCACTTCCTTTTATGTCTTTTATTAGTGTTTCTAGGTCACAAAATCAACTTTTAAGATATTTTCAGGCGAGAATGTAGGTGTGTAAACTTCAAATATCTGCTCGTTTTATCAAGACATCCCATATTAGCGACAGTGCTCTGACAACGTTGGTCCTGCCTGACAGCTAGCCGGCTACCTAGCTAGCTGCCGCACTTGGCTGAAAATGGACAGCAAGGGGACTCTCTCTCTCGTTTCACCTCCCCGGTCTCTCGCAAATGCTTGCACAGAATCGGAGTTACAGCTGGATGTGGAAAAAATAACTGAGTTGTTTGGTGGTGCTATAACGCGGAGCTACAACCGAGGGCAGCTATCCACCGGTGTATGACAGAAAGGACATGCGGAGCTCAATCGTGGATCAGGGAAACCAAAGGCAGGAGCGTGAGGTGAACTGAATTTCAGGTAAAAAGTTGTAAACTGCACTCTATTTGGGTCAGATATAAACCGAGTTTAGGTGTAGTTTATTTTCGTTGTGCTGACCTTTTACAATCGTGCTGCGTGCTAGCTAGCACGACAGGAGTTCCTTTACAGCTGTGTGTGCGCTAAGTTACTGACGTTGAACTTTATTTTATTCATAAGGGTTAGTTCATAGAGTTGCCGTACAAACGGAATCGTCCCACATTCAGAGAAAATATTACGATTTATTCTGTCATTACGAAGCCTCCCCTGTCATTCTCTCGCCTGTTGAAACTTCAGTCATGAAACTGATCAATGATCGGCTTTTCTCTCTTGTTTGTTTATCGTGCTAAATAACAGCAGCATGTTTAAGCTTGATCAGCTGTTGTTAGAATTCATTTGCTTTTAATTTCTAGTATCAGCTGATGTTTGCTGGAGCCACAGCTGTAAAAACGCTGGTCCAAACCAGATGTCCTTACTGAATCATCAGAGCTGAACAGGTGATGGAGAAACAGGTTTACCCTTTAGGTGACATGAATGAGTTGAAGGGAAGTTATGAGCTGTTTCTGAGAGACAAATAAACACCAAGCTCCTTTTTTGTGTAGCTGACAGCTGGTAACTGTGTAGGGGCGGATCTAGCAAAGCTTTTGCCAGGGGGCCAGGTAGGGCATTAACAGAGAAAGGTGGACAGAAAGTTATACTTTTATTTCTTACTCTCATATAAAATATTTAGCTTTTATTAAATAGTTATCTGAATCTTACAACCAAAGTTTGTATAATAATACACAAGATTGGCTGTAGACCATTGTTCATCATTCAGAACACTGTGTAAAAATAACAAAAAACAAAAAGTGAATGCAAAAGTGCATAAATATTTATTTTACGTGTTTGATGTGTGTGGCGGGGCGTGGTCTGCAGTGCCGCTGCAGGGGAGGTGGACCCACAGGCGTAAAGTCTGTGCTCTCTCGGCTGTTTTTTGGGTGTGTGTCGGGCTGTGAGTTGAAAAGCTACAGCTGGCTGTGTGGGTACACCAACCATGTGTGAAAAGTTGTCCATAGTGTAATGCTTCAAAGCGTGTTCATGCAAACATTGTCGGGTCTGCCGTGGTACAATGGGACTTCTGCTCATGAACCTGTGTGCACAGCGTCTGCAAATCGGGGCTGTACAAAGTCACCTCATCTTTACACAAAACTGTAAGCTGTCATCTGTGAAGCGTGAGCGGTGTTTGTTTTTACCATAGTTCATGGTGGAGAATGGCTGCTCTTCTGAGTTTTGCCCTAAGCAGCCGTATGAATGGCAAACTACACTGATTAGCAGAGGCATAGACACACTTAAAATTTCTTCAGAAATTTTCGCTTTCTAGTTTATACAAGGTGTGTGTGTGTGTGTGTGTGTGCAAAGATAACAATGTCATTCAGAGCAGCGGGTTTTTCCCCTTTTCTACATCTGTATGTTCTTGTAAAAGAGCTGAGGTTTCACTTCTCTATATCTACAGGGAGTGCAGAATTATTAGGCAAATGAGTATTTTGTCCACATCATCCTCTTCATGCATGTTGTCTTACTCCAAGCTGTATAGGCTCGAAAGCCTACTACCAATTAAGCATATTAGGTGATGTGCATCTCTGTAATGAGAAGGGGTGTGGTCTAATGACATCAACACCCTATATCAGGTGTGCATAATTATTAGGCAACCTCCTTTCCTTTGGCAAAATGGGTCAAAAGAAGGACTTGACAGGCTCAGAAAAGTCAAAAATAGTGAGATATCTTGCAGAGGGATGCAGCAGTCTTAAAATTGCAAAGCTTCTGAAGCGTGATCATCGAACAATCAAGCGTTTCATTCAAAATAGTCAACAGGGTCGCAAGAAGCATGTGGAAAAACCAAGGCGCAAAATAACTGCCCATGAACTGAGAAAAGTCAAGCGTGCAGCTGCCAAGATGCCACTTGCCACCAGTTTGGCCATATTTCAGAGCTGCGACATCACTGGAGTGCCCAAAAGCACAAGGTGTGCAATACTCAGAGACATGGCCAAGGTAAGAAAGGCTGAAAGACGACCACCACTGAACAAGACACACAAGCTGAAACGTCAAGACTGGGCCAAGAAATATCTCAAGACTGATTTTTCTAAGGTTTTATGGACTGATGAAATGAGAGTGAGTCTTGATGGGCCAGATGGATGGGCCCGTGGCTGGATTGGTAAAGGGCAGAGAGCTCCAGTCCGACTCAGACGCCAGCAAGGTGGAGGTGGAGTACTGGTTTGGGCTGGTATCATCAAAGATGAGCTTGTGGGGCCTTTTTCGGGTTGAGGATGGAGTCAAGCTCAACTCCCAGTCCTACTGCCAGTTTCTGGAAGACACCTTCTTCAAGCAGTGGTACAGGAAGAAGTCTGCATCCTTCAAGAAAACATGATTTTCATGCAGGACAATGCTCCATCACACACGTCCCAAGTACTCCACAGCGTGGCTGGCAAGAAAGGGTATAAAAGAAGAAAAACTAATGACATGGCCTCCTTGTTCACCTGATCTGAACCCCATTGAGAACCTGTGGTCCATCATCAAATGTGAGATTTACAAGGAGGGAAAACAGTACACCTCTCTGAACAGTGTCTGGGAGGCTGTGGTTGCTGCTGCACGCAAATGTTGATGGTGAACAGATCAAAACACTGACAGAATCCATGGATGGCAGGCTTTTGAGTGTCCTTGCAAAGAAAGGTGGCTATATTGGTCGCTGATTTGTTTTTGTTTTGTTTTGAATGGCAGAAATGTATATTTGTGAATGTGGAGATGTTATATTGGTTTCACTGGTAAAATAAATAATTGAAATGGGTATATATTTGTTTTTGTTAAGTTGCCTAATAATTATGCACAGTAATAGTCACCTGCACACACAGATATCCCCCTAAAATAGCTAAAACTAAAAACTAACTAAAAACTACTTCCGAAAACATTCAGCTTTGATATTAATGAGTTTTTTGGGTTCATTGAGAACATGGTTGTTGTTCAATAATAAAATTATTCCTCAAAAATACAACTTGCCTAATAATTCTGCACTCCCTGTAAATGTTCTCTGAAGACAGGAAGCGGTTAGTTGCTGCACGCAAGTTACTAGGTGAAAAGTCACATAGACATGTGCTTAATGATAAAATAAAAAGATACATTTCATATAGCTGATCACATTATACAATATTCCCCTGTGACAGAGGTTAAAAAAAGAATAAAAACAGAAGAATGGTTCAAACTCTCTTAACAGCTATAAATGCAAACACTGGAAAAGTGATGAATATTGGAAGGAAATTCTCTCCTGTGCACACCAGCAACTTATATCAATACATGAAAGTCCACAAAAAAGAAAAAAAACATGTCCGGGAACAAGGAGGGAAAGGGAAAAAAAAGACGAATGGAATCCCTCAGACAAACCCAGACTCCTTGCTCAGAGGTCACAGTCCTTTCAGACAGGCAAAGATTAACCAGGTGGTGCAATGATCTTCTTATGGCCTCTGACAGTGGACTCATCTCTGTGCTTGTCCTGCTAGACCTCAGTACAGTGTTCGATACTGTTGACCATAATATCCTATTACAGCGATTAAAGCACGCTGTAGGTATTACAGGTATGCACTGCAGTGGTTTGTTTCCTGCACATCAGGTGATTGCATGTTATTCACCTGACACTGGTTAGCACGTCATTTCACATCATCTTTCAGTCCTACTCACATGTAACATGGGCTATTTGTTGTGATTGAAAACAGAAGTTTTGGTTTTAAAAATAAATATATGAAATTCAAGTGGGACTCAGTATCACTCATTGGAGATGTGTCACAGTACAAAACCTCAGCCGGCAGCAGCTTTATTTGTTGATGGAAGTTGGAACAATAGAGGGTTCCGTGTTATGACCAATTCTGTTTACATCATACATGCTTCCCTTAGGCAGTACTTACATTTTCACTGCTAGGCAGATGACACCCAACCTTATTTATCCATCAAGGCAGATAACACACACCAATTAGTTAAACTGCAGGCATGTCTTAAAGATATAAAGACCTCTTAACTTTCTGCTTCTTAATTTAGATAAGGCTGAGGTTATTATACTCGGCTAATTTTAAGAAATATGGTTCTAACTAGATTCTTACTCTGGATGGCATTACCTTGGCCTCCAGTAGAGAGAGCATATTTCTCCTGTTTTGGCTTCCCTTCATTGGCTTCCTGTTAAATCCAGAATTGAATTCAAAATCCTGCTCCTCACATACAAGGTCTTAAATAATCAGGCCCCATCTTATCTTAATGACCTTGTAGTACCATATCACCCTATTAGAGCACTTCGCTCTCGCACTGCAGGCCTACTTGTTGTTCCTAGAGTATTTAAAAGTAGAATGGGAGGGAGAGCCTTCAGTTTTCAGGCCCCTCTTCTGTGGAACCAGCTTCCAGTTTGGATTCGGGAGACAGACACTATCTCTACTTTCAAGATTAGGCTTAAAACTTTCCTTTTTGCTAAAGCATATAGTTAGGGCTGGATCAGTATTTCCGCTCTGCTTTTTGTAGGTGATATGCTTCTATATGGTTCATCAGGTGGTGGCCTCCAGCTTGCACTGGAGCGGTTTGCAGCCAATTGTGAAGTGGCTGCAAGTGTGAAGCCATTATACTCAGCCAGAAAAGGGTGGAGTGCGCTAGGGCTGTGCGATATGACCAAAATCTCATATCCCGATATTAAGACATCTATCGTCCGATAACGATATAAATTACAAAAATGTAACATTTTCTGTAAATTCTGTGAATCTCGGGCAGCTCTACTTGCGTGAAGTGTTTCCAGCTGGGCGTCGCGTACCTGGAGTCGAGTGTTTTAACTGATGCATGAAACGATACATTTTTAGACATAGGTTGTAACGGCCGCCGTTTTCTTTGTCTAAGGTTTATTTTTTAGCACCTGACGTCTCTTTTTTTGCTTCTCATCCGTAAATACTCTGCATCTTTCACGTGATTCAGTTTATTTTGAAAAGTCTCAACAGGATCTTGAGCTTTATTGTGAAAGGTTTATGTGGAAAATAAACAAGCGGACACGAGGTGGTTTTACCGTTGTTGTTGCTAACCACAACGCATAAAAACAAGTGCTTGTCCGTCTGTAGTGTGGTTATATTAAATATAAGAGAAAGAGAGAACTTTAGGAAATTAATATACAGTGACCATCAAAATAATGAAAAAATATTGCCGTAAACAGTTTATTTTGCAACACCACGAAACAAACGATAGCGTAAAATGAAACGATAGACGTTTTTATATCGTCATCCGATATATATCGTTATATCGAACAGCCCTAGAGTGCCCACTCTGATTCAGGGACAAATTACTGCTCCAAGTGGAGGAATTGAAGCGTCTCAGGGTCTTGTTCACGAGTGAGCATGCCTAGAGATGGCACGCTGGTTGGCATTTTAAAAATTCCCAGGAGCCCAAAATGAAGTAACACCAAACTTTGGGGGTCATATTGAAACCAAGGACAGGGTTTTATAACCTTTAAATAAAGTGTCTTTGTTGACTGGCTGCTGTTGTTGATGCTCTATTAGAATCTTGCAAGATTCAATAGAGATTATTATTGTCATATGTACAAAGAAAAGCATTTCTCTGTGCAATGAAATTCTTTCTTTGCTGTCCACAGATGCCGGCGAATATATGCAAATAGAAATAGATCAGATAAAACACAAATAGTATAAATAAATGAAGACAAAATTTAAGTGTGAAATAGAAAAAAGAGCTATCAGCTTAATATGCAAGATGGCCTGATGTGCAAAAGTTATTATTACTGTTAAAATACATTGGCTCAAGAGTCTGATAGCAGTGGGGAAGAAGGAGTTGTTGAGTCTGGATTACACACTTCTAAACCTTTGTCTCGAGGGCAGAAGTGTGAACAGTCGTGTTGGGGGTGTGTGGGGTCTATGAGGATGGAGGCAGCTCTCTTCTGGACTCTGTGATGGTAGATGCTCTGCAGAGAGGGCAGCGCAGTTCTGATGATCTTCTCCACAGTTGTTATCACTCTCTGCAGGCGTTTGCAGTCCATAGCAGTAGTGCTGCCATACCATGCAGTGATGCAGCTGGTCGGTGTGCTCTCCACAGTGCAGATGTAGAACCTGCTGAGGATCTTGGCCGACATACCAAATTTCCTCAACCTCCTCAGGAAATACAGCCGCTGCTGAGCCTTCTTGATCAGCTGTGTGGTGTTCAGTGTCCAGGTGAGGTCCTCACTGAGGCTGCTGCTAATCCACTTCAAACCCCCGGATAAACGGCGGCTTGTAAGGCCTCTTCTTCGTCCTCATGTCCACTATCATTTCATTTGTCTTATCAGTGTTGAGGGTGAGGTTGTTGTCCTCACACCATGACACCAGACCGGCCACCTCTCTCCTATAAGCCACTTCATCCCTCAAGTGATGCGAATGATCACTTCAGTGTCATCCGCGAACTTCAATATGATGTTATCTTTGTTGGAGGCGACACAGTCATGGGTGCACAGGGTGTAGAGGATGGGACTGAGGACGCAACCCTGTGGGATGCCAGTGTTTGTATTAATGCTGGCTGAAGTCCTGTTGCTGGTTGAGGATGCCTTAAAGAGGGTGTTGAATGTACCTTCATTTAATGTTTGTGATACATAAAGACGGCAGCTAATGGCATGAATGGTGGGCCCAGGAAGATTTCCAGACTAGAATCTTGGACCTCTATCATCCGGTACCTTTACCCTCAGGTCAGGCAGAGTTGGAGTCTGTTGAAGGTACTTCTCCCCACTGTCACCAAGTGGTTAACATTGAATGGATTTCAAAATATAACACTGCAGGTGCCTTGACATACTATAAATATTGTAAGATAGCTTTAACAAAGAAAATGGAAGACAACTGAGAAGTCTCTACAGATGGATTTCTTGACTTTGGTTTAGTCTACTGCTACTGGGCCCAAGACCCAGTAAGCAGAAGTAAGAATTTATAAGACCAAGGTTGCAGACTTACCTGATGAAGTAAGTAATTTCCTGATTGGCGGATGACATGAGGGTTGTCGGGATCATTTTCTAGTGCTTTCTTCACCAAACCATCAGCCTCTTCGTATTTCTTATAGGCCACCAGCTTCATGGCCAGCATAGACTGCAGAGCAGCGTTATTTGGGTTAATCTCCAATGCAAAGCGAAGCTGTGTGGTGGCCTGGGATTCCTCATCTTCCTGTTTATTTTCTAAAAACCACTGCAGATGAGAAACTGGTTAGTCTGCAGTTTATTTCCCTTGAATCAAAAAAAAGTCAGCCAGTGAAACTTCTAAGAATCATTCTGACAGTGAAGTAACCGAGGCCACTGAAGGAGCCTTAAGTTTATCATTTGGTGCTTTATAGAGAAATATCCATATAAGGTAATACTCTTGGTTTTTATCATAAAACTGACCTGTTCTCTGCAAAAGAGAGTGATGGCGTAGCAGGTGTTCCACTCTGTGTCATGAGTCTGTACCTCAAGTGCTTTACGAAAACACTCGATGGCTTTTGATATAGAAGACCTTGACACCTTAAAATAGGCCCAGCCTTGTTCCCCATACACCTCTGGAAGGAGACCTCCTGATGAACCAGTGGGATACTTCACCTGCAGAGAGAGAAGGAAGCGTCAGAGGTTCAACAGCAGTGATCATCATGTTTGATCTGATTGGTGTACATACCAGTATGTCCTCGACTTTCTGACAGTAGCTTTGTGACTGTGCAAAGTCTCCATCATGGTATTTCAGCCAGGCCATGTCTCCATACGTCACAACGAGCCTTCTCTCACTCTCATCACCGTAACTCTCCCTGATAGTCTCCTCTGATTGGTTTAAAAGTGACAGCGCTTCCTCTCGTTGATCCTGAAGAAACCTGAGGACCAACAGGTCATCAACAGATGTCCCATAACTGGTGTTTACAACACCTGACAAGAAACTGACTTGAGGGTTCAACTACACCTTGTTGGTAGTTTGATTCATTAAGGTTTTTATCTGAGGTTCATGACTAGATAATTACTGCATTTCCACCAGAAAAACAAGAGTCCAAACAAGCTTCAGGAAACAGATTATATCAAGATTCTTAAAGAATCAGAAACTTTAGTCCAATACTCCAATAATTTTTCTCTTCCTATCATGTGTATCTATTAAGGTTGAAATAATGAAGTAAACGTAAAGCAAGCTGAAATTTTTCTTCTAGCTGTAGCTTTGTTATGCTATCAATCTGGTAATTACTCATTCTTAATGTTAACTTATGAAGTGAGTTGAACATGAGCAGCCATATCTACTCCAGACAAAATGTTGTTACATGAAATAAAATTCATCTGTGTTAGCAGCAGGAACACTGCTGGTAGGTAACATTAGCAGAAGAAAGACAGCTCAGGGTTGGATCTGATCCTGACAACAAGACAATCTCTCTATCATTCAAATATAAATCCTGCTGATGCTGACCACAGTTTCCTTTGACAGTCAAATTTCTCTTTGGTCAGACAGACTTCAGTGAGAAAAACTGTCTTCCTTCTGGCTAATGTTAGCTCTTCTCTTCTGTAGCAGAGTCCCAGAAATAAAAGTGTTGAGATTTGAATGAGCAGAATAAATCCACTTTAGCTTTCCTTTCATCAGACAGCTCCAGAAACTGTACCTGAAATAAGCCAAGAGGCTGTAGAAGCAACCTGCTCCTTTACGATGAAACTCTATGTCAATCTCTATTCGGGTGCTCAGGGTTTCCAGGTCCACATCCAGCACGTCCAGATCCCAGGTGAAGTGACACTGCAACTGCTGCAGCCTGCTGAGCAGAGCGCTGCTATCTTCACTGTAAGAGAGTCATGAGGATCCTGTTTCTACGACCAGCACATGACCAAGCATCCTCACTCAGAAACTCTCATGCCAGTTTACCCACACTTCCCAGCTCCTCTCCTTGAGAAAATTCAGTTTGTGTGATCAATCAATCAATGAAATCAGTGATGTGGTTTGAATCTCACACTGAGGAACCAGAAGAAACCTTAGATGTGGAGTGAGACACAAACACAGGGGGACAGCTAATGTTGTGATACACAGGTTTGTCCTTGTGGAATATTTTTGATATTGTTCTCTTAAATATTTTTGGATATGAGACCACACAATTTGTTTTTGTTTAATTTGTTTGTTTTCATTTAATGATACATATTAATCACATGCTAGTGATAAAATATCTACTTAATGATGTACTTAATATCTACTTAAACCTGTTACATGCACAGGTCCACAGACTCTTGGACTGCTGTATCCCTCTGCGTACATCTGGGCGCCAGTTAAACTAAACTGCTGCTGGATTTAAAGTTCACTCAGGTGGTTCCCTTTATGATAAACGATCGATTATTGATCAAAGGTTTGGTAGACTTACCTCATGTTGGAGCAAACAGAGACCTCCTCCTCAGACACAGCAAACTGATGACTGAACACGAAGAGTGCGTGGACCGATCTGTAAAGCTGTCACCCTAGTCACACAAACCACACACGCCCCTTCTCGTGCTGCCTTCAGGGCCTCATGTCTGCTCATGTCTCAGGTCGCCCATCCTCTCCACGCCTGTCGTGGAGTTAATGGCCATAAATATAAACTATGTTAGGAGACGGGAGGCACACATTTGAGACAGGAGGAAAGCCTTCCGACGAGAAGGCTGGCCTTTCTGTTTTACATGACCTCAGGAGGGGTCTTTGAAGGCACCACGAGGGGACGTTAAGTTTCGTTTCTGCATCTCAGCTGAGAGTCACCAAAGATCACTGATCAGCCATTGATCTGTAAATAATAGATCTAAGTTCAGGGTTTCTCACTGATCGACCACTCAGTGATCGATCAGTCGGCGCATGATCGCTTCTTCGTCTTAATCTTCATCTTCATCGGTGTGTACACTGAGGAAGAGAAGGACTGTTTCCTGCAACATGACGTGAGTCCCCATTAGCTTCACAGCTGCTTTCCGACTTCCGAAAACCACCCCAAACACTACAAATACCTGTACTACTATTAGCAGAGGTGGCAAAAGTACAAGCATTCTTTAATTACGTAGAAGTACAGATACTAGTGTTAAAAATGCTCCAGTAAAAGCTGAAATAGTGAATAAAGTTAAAAACGTACTCAAAGTACGAAAGTAAACAGTAGCTCTTTGTAGGACGTTTCTATCGCATATTTTTATGCAAAGGTAACTTAGTTAGTTTTTCTTTGTGACTCTCTTAAAGTGAAGGCAGCAGCGCTCTGCTCAGCAGGCTGCAGCAGCTGCAGTGTCACTTCACCTGGGATCTGAAGAAGGACATGGACCTGAAGAACCTCAGCACTCGACTACAGGACCACATAGAACTGCAGCTCGGCCAGCGCGGGGCAGTGGCTCGATCATACAGCTTCTTGGCTTATGTCAGGTACAGTTTCCACAGCAGTGAGCCACATTAGTGCTGGGCAATTTGAACTAATTTAACTACTGATCAGAATGCTAATGCCAGTAACATCCAAAATACTGAGGCTGGCTGGCTGGGTGGATGGGTTGTCCATGATGGAGAGCAGTTTATTCAGTTACCTGTGACCCTCACTGACTCAAACACCTCCAAATTCTGACCAATGATGGCACCGATAGTCCTCAAGTCCAGCTGTCATTCGGGTGAACACTCAAGTACCTGTAGCTGTCCACTGTTTCCGCCTCCTCATCCATCATGTTGATGAACATAGTCACAGTGTTTTTCCTCTGGAAGTCAACCACCATCTGTTTTGTCTTGCTCACATTCAAAGGGAGGTGATTTATCCTGGACCACTTCACAAAGTTTCTCACAAACTTCCTATACTCCATATCCTGCCCACCCTTAATACACTCAACCACTGTAGTGTCATCAGAGAACTTCTGCAGGTGTCATGTTTAACTGTTATACTGGACATCTGAGGTGTACAAGGTAAACAGGAATGGAGATAGGACTGCCCCCTCTGGTGCCCCAGTATTACTAACCACCACAACCGACAAACTGAGACCTCTCTGACAGATAGTCAGCACTCCAGGAGACAGTAGAAGTGGTGATCCATGACATGAACTTATCTCACAGCCAGCAGCGGGGAGTTGGCGAGGCCAGTTTGCACCGGCAACTGTCAGTGACATGAGTGAGGAGAAATCCACCGTCATCTGTTCCTAAGGACAGTGTGCTCTTAGTGAGCTCGAGAGCGGTACCATCACCCAGCCCGAGAGAGAGAGAGAGGAGTTTCTCGGCTGCAGCAGTAGCACCTTGAGAGCGGTGTATTCCCCTTGGGATCCTGGAGGAGGGTCATCACATGGTGGATGGACAGCAGATCCAGTGAGGCCACCACATGATGGTATTTCGTGTCATCTGTGAAACACCACGAAGAGCAAACTGAGCTTCAACGTGAACCATGAAGGAGGGTCATGAAGCAAAAAATCTGGCAGCTTAACCGCCACAGCAAAAGTGAAAGCGTACAGCTCTGCTATCACTTCCGACATAAATGAAGACAGAAAACTAAACAGCAGTGTAGTTTGTAGGCTTACTGAAGTTACTGGCTAGTGACACAGTTATGGTCAGCATAATATAAACACGGTGAAGCTGGAGGATGAACACTTTTCCACTTGATAAAAGTTAACGTAGGGGTTCCTGGTTAGGGACAAATGTAATTGCATGGCAGGATGCTGTAAACGGGCTGTAAACTTCAGTGAGGAGAACAACTGCAATATAAAGTTAGTCATTAATATACATTGTTTGAAAACAATGTCCCAGGAGTTCGCTGTTCCCCCTGGCTCTAGTGAGCCTTGAACCCCCAGCTAGCAATCGAGCTGGTGGGTAAAGGACGTTTCTGAAAACTTTGGAGCACTTTTGGAAATATGTGATGTCTTGATAAATCGAGCAGTTTAAAGAAGTTTACACAGCTACATTCTTACCTGGAAATATGTTAAAAGTTTATTTTGTGACCCAGAAAGAGTAATAAGATTAATATGAAAACGAAGTAGCTGCCGCAATTCTTGATAATTGGAATTAGCTGGGCCGCGCTATGAATTCTGGGATAGATTGGGCCACGAAGGACACACCTGACCCATCCTTTAAATTTGGGGAAAAGGAGGACGCATTTGGAGGAGTCTTCGAATTTGGACAGCCTTCGTCATGTCGCTGTAACGTAATCGGCCTACAAATGGAGGATGAACGATGCGGCCCCAAAATTGGGCACAGCTGAAGACTGCTTCTTCTTGTTCTTTGGCGTTTAATGGCAGCTGGCATCCTTGTAGATGCATTGCTTCCATCTTTTTTTTTTTCAGTCTGTTATTACACTCTTAAATCCTACTACTTATTCCTGCATCTTTTAGGATCTTACAAAGCTTCAAATGACGTGCTGACTGTTAAATTAGTCGTCAACGATTTTGATAGTCGACCTAATCATGACTAGTCGACTAATTGTGGCAGTCCTACAATTACGTCATTATTTCAAACTTTGGTTGTCTTTAATAGAAACATATGCAGAGAAACAGCTGAGTACTAGGCTGGTGTTCCTCAATTTCCTGACAGGTGTAAACATCTGAATTATGATTCCAGAAAAACGTGATTTAATTATAAGCATGTGTTGATGACCTGTTTGTCCTCAGGTATCTTCAGGATCAACGAGAGGAAGCACTGTCACTTTTAAACCAATCAGAGGAGACCATCAGGGAGAGTTACGGTGATGAGAGTGAGAGGCGGCTCATTGTGACCTATGGAGACATGGCCTGGCTGAAATATCATGTTGGAAACTTTGCACAGTCACAAAGCTACTGTCAGAGAGTCGAGGACACACTGGTATGTACACCAATCAGATCAAATGTTATAGATCACATGCCTCTGAACCTCTGACTGCAGCTGAACCTTCTCTGTGTGCAGGTGAAGTATCCCACTGGTTCCTCAGGAAGTCTCCTTCCAGAGGTGTACGGAGAACAAGCCTGGACCTACCTCAAGTTGTCAAAATCTTACTACTTAAAAGCCGTTGACAGTTTTCGTAAAGCACTTGAGATACAGACTGATGACACTGAGTGGAATGCCGGCTACGCCATCGCCCTCTTTCGAACAGAAGAGGTCAGTTTTATAATAAGTCTGATATCAGTTAATTAATTTATTATGTTTATATTGTTTTAGAAAACAGCCAATGCATCAGTGTCTAAAAAGATCCAGCAGCTAATTTGGGTGTGGTTCTCAGCAGTTCACAGTAGACTAACGCGTTTCTCATCTGCAGTGGGTTTTAGAAAACTTAGAGGAAAATGAGGAGCCTCCATCCATCAAACAGCTTCACTTTGCCCTGGAGCTCAACCCCGATGATGCTGTTCTGCAGTCGATGCTGGCCGTGAAGCTTGGAGCCTATAAGAAATACGAAGAGGCTGAGGGTCTGCTGAAGAAAGCACTGAAAACTGATCCTGATAACCCTCATGTCAGCCGCTACGTAGGAAAATACTTTCGTAATCATGTAGGTCTGAATGTAGGATATTATAAATGCTTACTACTCATGCAGCCACAGATAATGTGATTCTTCCAGGATCATGTAATATAAGAGTCAGTGCACAGGTCCATGAAGATCCTTTATTTAAAAAAGGTAAAGCATGCACCCTGACCCTTAATCAGCTCCTAAGAGGGCTGTGAAAGATGGCAGCTCCGTACATTTTAGCTTCCACGGAGTTTTTAGATTATCTGTGATCGTTGTTAAAGACTAACGCTGCCTTTTCTTAAATGAGGCGTGCTGGTTGGGCTGGGTTTCCCATTCTCTAATCGCCTTCCTGAATCTCCTGATTCAGAAATAGTAAAATCTTTATTATTTTATTCTGACCAGTGACCTGAATCATGCTTGAGACTGAAATTACAGATTACTCCAGTTTTTTAGGCTTAATTTTGTGGTTCTTAATTCTTTCCCTCAGTCAACATGTAGGAAGTTAATGTTTCCACTAAGTTGTTGAGGTGCTTTTCCAGGATTGAGGCATTCGTCTTTAGTTTTTACTAATTTTGTAAAAATTACCATTAAATGTTTCAGCATCGACTGGATGAGTCTATTGATATGTTGGAGCGAGCGTTGAAGAGGACCACCCAGTCATCTTTCATCCACCACCAGCTGGCGCTGTGCTACATGAGGAAGAAGATTGCTGAGCAGAGCCGCAAACACTTCAGCAGCCAAAGTACGCACAAACATACTGCATGCCTGAAGGTCCAGTTATTGTCAAACTCAAAGATAAACCATGATTTCTGGCTCTACAGGAGAGGTGCGGTACTGGAGGCGTTGTTGTATTCGAGAATTTGAAATGGCTGTTAAGATAAAGCCATCCTTTCATCTTGCATGGGCTGACCTGGCACTGCTGTATGCAGAGGAAAGGAATTTCAGAAGGTACTCCTCTGTAGAAAGCAGCAGTGACTCCTGTTTTTTTACTGGGTGCAAGTTTGTCATCATCATGATCATCTCTTTGTTTCTCAGGGCAGAGGAGATTTTCCAGCAGTGCTTGTTGAAGTTACCAGAGTGTGATGAAAGCCTTTCTCAAGCTATCCATCAGCGCTATGGTGACTTTCATTACCATCACAAAAGAAATGAAGCTCAAGCCATCGTTCACTACACCAAGGTTGGTTAAGAGGTGCAAAGCAATAGATTGAAATACATTTAAAACTAGTATTCATTGGAACGTGAATCACAGGACCTCAAAACTCTGTCACATGACCAGCACAGAGCCCTGAAGGGCAAAACATGTCCCAGAATAAAGCAGTGGACACAGCAGCTGTACTGGTTTGCTGTTGTAAAGAGAGAGCTGAATTTGAAGTTGACTCTGTTTATTTACTGATCAGTCCACTTTCACCTATGGCCACAAGTTGTAGGCAGCGACTGAAAGAGATAAACGATCCTAACTGCAGGAACGACCCTCCTCTGAAGGGTGTCCAGGGCTTAGCCTTAGAGATGGGGTGAGGAGTTTTATCATTCATGAGGAGCTCAGAGTAGAGCTGCTGCTCTTTCACCTGGATGCCTCCTAGGTGTTTGAAGCATGTGTTACACGAGAATGTCCTCATTTTTCTAGCACACTCTGGAAAGATTATAATCCTCGGCTGTCTTGGGAATCTTTGGTGTCCCTTCCAAGAAAGTTGTATCAGAAGAGATCTGGAGAAAACTGCTGTCTTTTTGCTAAAAGGCAGTAGATGTATGCACTAAGTTAAAAAAAAATCGACATCCGAAATCCACATAAGTCACGTATCATTTTACTAAATGAGTAAAAACAAGTAAGTCCCTGCAGTAGCTCGTCTTAATGGAAGCACTGGACAATGGATGATGGAGGTGAAGCTGCCAGGCATGGAAAAGAATCCATGCCTTAAATCTCATGTTTAAGGCACGGACCACAACTCAGTGTCTGAGTGTCTAAGGCCATGTCCACACTAATACGTTTTCTTTTAAAAACGCATCTTTTTCTCCCTGTTTTGGCCATCCATCTTCACTGTAAGCTTTTTTTTCTTTTTTCCTGATAGCTTTTCTTCAAATTCTCACTTGCTTTTGCAAGTTTGTGCTTTTGTGTTACTCGCAGCAACAACTCCACCTCATTGTTAGTCCATTTAAAAGACTTTGTGCTTTGCCTCAACATTTTCACGATGTTTCAAAGAGCTGGAATGTAAATAAACAGCAGACAGAAATGAGGCAGGTTGAATCGTCTTGCGTTTCACGCATGTACAGTACAGGAACATAAGTGTTTTTGGCCATTTCATTGTGGACGTGCAACCCTGTGAAAACGACTGAAAACAATAGTGTGGACGCAGAGCGTTTTCAGAAGAAAACACCATTTTCAAATCTATCCGGGCTAGTGTGGACGTTGCCTAAATGAGTCTCACAGGCCTGAATGTGCGCTTGACGCCATTTATAATTCTTAACTTGTTTGATCTGCTGATCACCACAAACAAGCACAAGCAGAAATTCTGGACTTTTAACTGTGTTTTCATAAGTGTTACAGTTTTTAGTACTGATAAAAACCTCCCTTATGGCCATTCACACAAAGCATTTAGGTAATAAACAATGAAATGCTCCTATTACAGATTTGCCTCTTTGTCACAGGTCCTTTTCTTTCATAATGTAGGAAAACAGTTAAATATGTTTCACTGATACGGCCCACTTACGATTAAAGCTTGACACCCCTGCTGTACAATAAGAATTCAGGCTAAATGAGCCCAAATCCAGAGGGCCACATGGCAGTAAACAATCAGAACATACACCCTCACACTTGAATGTTATTAATGACCAATCAGTTATATCTGCGTTATTAATCTGCCTCCTCTTGTGTCCTGTCTGCAGGGTCTCCTGATACCACTGAAGAAATATGAGAAGAAAGTCTGTGCTAAGGTGAGCGCTAAAGGTTATGTGATTAATGTCTAATCAGTGTTTATGGTCAAAATGTGCTGAGACCAAGTCTCCTGTCTGCTGCACCTCTGGACCATTTTCATTAGCAGGACGTGAAGTCAGAGGGAGGCTAATCTGTCAGGTGGAAGCTTTCAGCAGTCCAGGTGGTGGAAGATGATTTTAGACTCAAAGAAAACTTTGTATGTGATCTTTGGTTTGTCCATCAAAGGATTACTCCTTTATCTCTGTGTAGGGTCAAAATTCACTAACACAAACAAGATCCAGCTATTTGCGCGTATTTTGAGTACTTGAGCAGAAACCCCCACCTGCTGAACAGGGACTGGTTCTCCTGCACCTTCATATAGACCCTGGCTGTAATCTGATAAAGCAGACTCAGCTTACACTGTTTCTACACATCGTCTCAACACAGTACTGAGGGAGTGGGGTCTGAATCTTTCCCACAGCTGTCCTTTCTCTCACCTGCCAACCAGCAGGAATCAGTCCTGTTCTGTGGTTTAAGTCTGGGAGCTGCTGTACTCATATATGTCTTCAGTTAGACATTAAATATTTTTTAAGTCCTGGTCTGAGAAAGTGACTGAAAATACAAGTTGGTTACTTTAAATCCACAGAAATTCATCTTTCTTTGTTCCTCCATCTTTCCTGCAGAAACTGAAGCAGATCGCTGAGAGACGTCTGTCAAGGAATCCAGGTGATGGTGAGGCTCTCGCTCTGCTGGGTCAGGTGGCCAGAGCTGAGGGCAACAGGAAGGAAGCTGCTGAGTTTTATGAGAAAGCTCTGAACTGTGACAAGGACAATGAAGAGTACCTGTCTGCTCTGTGTGAGCTTCGTCTGCAGCTGCAGGGATCATCCTCTGATTAATTATGATTGCTGCACTCCTGTTACATCATACTTCAGCCCGCTGAATGTGGACTTGATCCATGTGCTTTCAGAACTGCACAACCTTAACAAATGGGCCCTTCATACCTTTCTGTTAGGTATTAAATTATAATCAATGTAGCGTCACAGGGACACTTTTATGGGATATTTAATGCATGTGCAGTGGGGGGCGGACCTCTGTCAGCAGCACCTGAAAAAACTGTTTAAAAATGGTGTTTAGTGAAGTCTTGACCATCAAAGTCACGCCCATGCTGAAGACTCAGATTATGTCCAGGTCTCTGCTCAGATACACTTTTATATATTAATTTAAACTGTTACAAAGAAACCCATTTCTTTTGATTTTAATAAAAATGAAGCCAGCAGGGTTCAAATTTGAGTAAGCGGGTCAAATTGATTTATTACTTTTACTTGTAGATTAACACATAAATTCTCAGATCAGTTTTCAGTTTCACAGGAACGTTGTTTGATTATATTTTCTGTGTTGTTAACGTGTCTGTAATGTTTGTTATATGCTTGTAACAGCAGGTCAGTGCTAGCATCACAAGCAGCTGTGGGATGTGATGTCATCATAAAAAAGAGATTTCAGGGTCCCGAGAGCAATGTTCCCTCTAAGCTGCGCACGTGCGCAATTGCGCACTGCTGGCACGGTCTCTGCGCACAGAAAATCTGCGTTGCGCACAAAAAAAATCTAACCTGAATTGAAATTAAATTTAATGCTTTAACAATTCTGTTTTGCAGTGTTAGTCAGTAAGTGACTGGCTGCTCCCATATGGGATTAGAACAATGCCACCTTATCCTATAGTTCAGCCAATAATGCGTATATACGCAGCCAATCAACGTGGTTGACAGGCTATGACAGCGTCCTTATGTGCCGACACCGGTGTTTTAGCTGGCAAAGCGGCGTGGCTGATGTGGAGTGAAGCCACGTTAATGACAACGTGTACAACCATTGGAGATGTGAGCAGGACAGACGGAACAATTGACGGAAAAAGTGTGGACTTTATACAAGTTTTTAAATTGTGTTGATCGGCCACGTAAAACCAGAGTTATGATAAAATGTTTGGTTTTCTTCCTGAATTGATTGATTGATTGATTGATATACCTTTATTAGTCCCACAAGGGGAAATTTCATAAGGCTGCCGACCTATTCCACGCAATGGCAGCGCCATCTTACCCTCCGACCAAACATATATAACACAATAACATCACAACTATTGTTGTTTATATTGACTGCGGGAAGAAACGGTAAAAACTGCGTTTTATAAGAAAAAACCCAGATAGCAAGGAAACATTGAAACAATGTTGAGTCAATATCAGGCGATGTCATTGAATCAACGTTGAAGTGTGACGTTGACCTAACGTCACTCTTGCACCCTTATTTAACGTTGAAACAACGTCAGGTTTTGATGTTGAGTCAATGTTGAAACCTGACATTGATTCGACGTTATATTTTCTAATACTGTTGACATTGAAACAATGTCAGATTCTGATATTGAAATACTGTTGAGCTATGGTGTTGATTTTCCACCTCTTTCGCAGTTGCTTTTTATTAAAACAGTTAAATCATGACTGAAAATCTACCTTTCTTTATAGTTATTTTAACCAATACTAAACTACTGCATGTTTCCATCAATACTTAAACCACCTAAACACATAATTGTACTTATTCCTCAAATTGGACACCCTTTATAAAAATCAAATGTTTCACAATGTATCATGTCAATATTAATATCCTAAAATAAGAAAGCATTGCATGTGATGTAACAGAGAAAAAAAAACTAAACAAAAAAAGGTCAATAGACATTTTTCGTTTGCCAAATACTTTATTAAAAGACAGTTTCCTATTTAAATTTATATGTTTCACATAAGTTTTTAGTTTTTTCTCCGGGATGGGGACGGATGATGTGCGTCCTGCGCCACCCATACAATCTGGGGCGTATCGGAGCCATTTCTGGACTGCTTGTGCAAAGACAAACTTGGACATAGAGTTTGCCCCTAACTGCTGCGTCAGGCCATCTAGGACAAAAACACACACACACACAAACAAAAAAAGTGAACTAGAGCACATGAATAAGCTCTTGTTATCTGTCTTCAGCAGGGAGAAAGTATGTAAACTCCTAGGCTGATAAACATGAAAGTCACCACGCGTAAATCTGCAAACTGCCGCATTTGATTCACAAAGAGCTATGAGCGGAAAAAGTGATAAATCTTAGCATGGTGTGCCGTGTATCCTTTAAAACAAAATAAACATGGGGTCCTCGGGCTGTACAACCCGAGGACTAAACAAGCCAAAGACCAAAGACTCCATCTCCAGATTAACCAGACATGAAAGTCTTGTTATTAAAAAAGTCAAAGTAATATAGCAAAAACCGGACATAGGAAATGTGAAACGCACCCAGCACATCAATTGATCCCTTTATTGTTCACTCTAGGCTCATAAAACTACAATAAACGGTAAAACTTACCAAATATGCATCTGCACAGCGCAGTATCTTTAAATGCCCTTTTTTGCTTTGTCTGGTCCTTGGTTTTTCCCTGCCCAGTTTAGTACTGAGGCCAGCTCGTTTGTAATGGCATAAGCCATTACACGACAGACTCGCACCTCCAGTGTGGTCCCTCCAATCAAGGCAAAGCGTCTCACCTATAGACACATTTTAAGAGATGGAATTAGCGTGTCTCATGTCTTAAATGTGTATGCAAGTGCTTGTGTGTATGCCATTGTTATGCATTTAAATCACATCTGACAGCTATTACACTTTATAGTTACAAAGTGTACATAACCTTTATATACTTACCATTGCCTTATTTGCCTCTTGTGATTGAAGAGCTGCCTCTGCATGGTTTAGCTCTTCAATGTTGTGCAAGGGCAAATCCAGAGGCAGTACCCCAGCATCTACCGATTCATTGCAGCCGGTGTTGCAGATGGCTCTGACCTCCTCACGGAGTTCGTTAAGAGATCTCGTCAGGTCTGACAGCATAGTTAATATCTTTTGTGAGGTCGCATCTGTTTCAAAGAACAATTCTAGAAAGATTAATGGCTTAAGCAGTGAGAGGCGAAAAACTAATATATCCATAAGTGATGGTGTAACATTCTGCATTCAAGTATTAGTTGTTTTAACTGCTAAAAGTGTTTGCTAGTTTTTGTCTGTCACATATATATGATATTTGTATATGTAGCTTGCCATCACCAGTGTTTGAATTGTGTGTGAATGGGTGGATGACTGAATGTGTAAAGCGCTTTGGGGTCCTTAGGGACTAGTTAAAGCGCCGTACAAATATAGGCCATTTACCATTTATACCATGTAAAATCTGAAATTCCAAGATTTTCAAACTTGCCTTGTAATAGTGGCCTCACAGAGTCTCTGGAATCTACAGAAAAACAAATCACAACAAGATGACATTCAGGAGTATAAACTGGTGTTTTGAAGATAAGAATACAATGACATTGTGATTCAGCTTTAAAACAATTTTAAAAGCATACCATCTATAGGGAAGGCCTCAACATCAGACTCTGCATGCTGGGGAGATCGCAAAGCTGTGTCGTTTTGTGTGTTCTGCCAGAGTGGTGAAAGGTGTATTTAGGAATACAGACAACTTGGCAAAAGAGTTTCCGTGTGTCACACACAGATATGTACAAAGACACTAGACAGTATTTTATTACCTGGTATTTTCACTCAAGGGGCCTGGGGAAACTGTTCTTTTGTGGGCTGCTCATCCTCTGAGTCACTATATGTGTACAGGGGATTCGGTCTAAAGAAAAAAAGTTGAAAACGGTCATAAGTAATTACAAATGTGCTTTTGGAATATTTTTGCCTAAAGTTACAGTTTGATTTATAATAACACACACACAGGAAACGGAGATGTGCAAGAAGGTACAGTATAAAATGAATTTTTGCACAAGTGTACACGGCTTTGCAGTTTTAAAAAGTTTACAAACTTACACTTTTTGGAATATATTATGTGGTGATATTGCAGTATGCAAGCATCACAGATATGTACAAAAGACAAGATCGTAAATTTTTAGCAATCAAGGATATGTTTGTGAATAAAAAAAGTTTTACTTGTGCTTTCTTTTATGACTGGTCTGAGTTTCAGCTTTGGACTGAAGGTCAGACGTATCACAGTGTTCACTTAGATATTTCTGAAGACTGCGTTCTGCTTATTGAAATGTGTCTGGAAGTACAAACACAATGTATGGCCAGACAAAAATTAGGACAAGAAAAACTTCTTATTGTTACATTTATACAACACCAATCCAGATGATATCCACCATGGCTTATTAGAAGTCGGACTGGTGCATAAGTGAGCCATATTGCACCAGGATGAACTCTCCTCTTTACTGCGTGGATCCTGAATGTGTCTTGTGGAGGATATGGAGGCCATGACAATTTCTCCCCATTTATTCATGAACTAGGGACTATTTCTGTACCACCAGTGGTGAACTGCACAATGCACCAGTCTTTCACTTTCATCTCTTTTTAATTTGGAGTCTTTTTTTGCCCTGTCTAGGATAAACAGGAAACAGATAATTACAATATATTTCATAGTCACTACAAAACTTGATCTATTGACTGAACTAAATAATAATTAATAGCACAGTGTGGCGTCAAAAAAGGCGCACACCTTTGACGCTGCATTTTCTCCGTTTTCCTCGTCCACACGTAAATGCTAAAACGGAGTTTTCGAAAATATCCACCTTGGCAGGCGTCTTTAAAAAATCTCAGTTTTCAGTTAACGGAAACGCAGTTTACGTGTGGACAAAAGGTGCAAACGCAAGTTAAGTGAGCGTGCAACGTAAAGTTTGAATTGAGTGCGAATTGAAGCGGGTGCTCTCCAATCATTAAAAGTAACAAAGTCATTGAACATGTTTATACAGTTAACTTTACGTTTATCAATCATATATCACAGATTTACCATTTTTTGTAGTACTATGCTAAAAAGCAACTACAGACCGAAAGTCTGGGTCCAGCGCCGAGGTGACGGCAAGAACAAAGGAACCTTCGAAGCGTTCAGTTGCAATGCAATTTAACCCTCAACTATAAATCGATGGCTTTTTGATGGTGGCCGGCGCCGAATGATGGTCAACTATAAATAGACATTTTCTCGACGTTGTTGTTGTCGCCTGGTCGACTACAAATAGATCAAATATCAATGACAAAAAAACAACGTTAAATCAACATCATTACAACGTCCGTATAGTAAGACCGTCGGTTTACCACAGTATTTCAACGTTGTTACAACATTGGCATTTCAACCCCGACCATATACGACGGTTCGGATGAAAAATCAACATCAATTCAATGTTGCCTTGCTATCTGGGAAGGCTCGAAAGCACTCTCCACATGTGAGCAAAAACAACCCACCCCCCTCTTCCTTTCCTATTCGTCCAAAAATGCACCATGTCGACCAATCAAAAAATTATATGGCAACGTGGCATCTAGTTGTTAAGAAACGGGGGGAAGTTTTAGGAGTGACGGCGGTGTTTTGAGATGTGAGAGATTTGAGACGTTTAGCGCAAATCTTGTGTAGTTAGTGTGTAGTGTAGTCAATAGTTTTGTTGTGTGTGTCAGAACAATGAGGCGACTGCTGAATGTTACAGGTGTTACAGGAGTGATACATCTGCTGCTGTCAGGCCTGCAGGTATCAGGCTGTTGTTCTCCTTTATCTCATAGTGGACAGAAATTATTTTTTGGAGTGGCACAAATAATTTGTGTGGCATCAGATTTGATGCAGAACAGCTGATTGTTCTGTAAATAGTTTGAAATGTTTATTTAAAAAAACGCCTTGGCTGCATTAAAAAAAAATAGCTGCAAAAAACTTTGTTGTTTGCCAAACTGAGTTACTTTTTTGAAGAAGTAACTATATAATTAATTGCCCAACACTGGTCATTATATACTGTATTTTGCAGACAGAGAGTTACAGACTCTCTCCCAGACCACAGACTCATAATACAAGTCAGAGCTTTATAAAAAAAAAATTAAATAAAAGAGGAAAGTTGTGTTTTCGAAATTGGAGTTCAAGTTATTTTTACTTCCAATAGTGTTAACATACTACACAGGTCATGAACAGGATTTTTTAAATTTTCATTGTAAGTGGGCTAAAGCAGTTAATTAAAAGTAGTCTAACATAAATGTAAATGCTGTAATTTGATTATTTTAATAAACCATGTAACTTGGATGGATTCGATGCTGGCGTGACCACAGTGCACACGTCCAATGTCGCTCACAGTGGTCCAAAGGATCGCTCAGGGAGTTTGTGTGTTCACTCAGACACATGAAAAATTAGAGGGAACATTGCCCGAGAGTCATTTTGTATTTTAAATAATATATTCATCTTTTACCTTTAACAAAAAATGCGTACAGGCAGAGGCCACTGTGACTCTCGATCTACAGCTGATGTCTGGCATGTTCCAGATGTTCCAGCTGTGCTTCACATTAAGAAATGAAACCTTTTCTAACTTTATTTAAACACGTCCATGCGAACAAGGCTCTGCAGCTTACCTGTGAGCCACCTTCTCACAGGGGTTACACTCACACATCATCGCATCATTTAGGACACTTAAAGCTGCAGTTCAGCTGAACCTTACCTGGACGACTGAGCATGCATGAACACAGGATACATGAGTGTTACATTATTATAACATTTCAGTCAGAATATTCTGAAAATTACAGAGGGCTCTTACCACACACTCACACAGGTTACCTTGTAATGTTGATCCAACCAAGAATATCAGGCAACCATCAACATCATAGCGGTGAAAGAAGAAGTTTGTGAAAGAGCAAACAAGCTTGTGGCTTTACAGCGGTGTGAATCCTCCTGAGCTTCAAAGTGCTGTTAGCTGTTTTAGTGTTGCTGACAGTGAAGACAGCAAGGTAGGTGAGTGCTGTGTTAGGAGGGGAGGCTGGGTGCCTATATTAGGGTTAGAGTCAGGGTAGAGAGGGACTGGGATTAGTCACTGTGTCCCTGTTGCTGTCCCCTATCATAACCTCCAATGAATTACAGTAGTCCAGCCTGGAAGTAATAAATGCATGAACTAGTTTTTCAGCATCACTCTGAGACAGGATATTTCTAATTTTAGAGATGTTGCACAAATGGAAGAAAGCAGTCTTACATATTTGTTTAATATGTGCGTTGAAGGACATGTCCTGGTCAAAAATGACTCCAAGGTTCCTCACAGTGTTACTGGAGGCCAAGGTAATGCCATCCAGAGTAAGAATCTGGTTAGATACCATATTTCTAAGATTTTCAGGGGCGAGTACAATAACCTCAGTTTTGTCTGAATTAAGAAGCAGAAAGTTAGCGGCCATCCAGGTCTTTATATTTTTTAAAAACCTGAATAATCTTTATTTTCAGAATATCAGACCAGACCAGTTTAACAAAGATGGTGGCAGTGGTACACATTAAAAAGACAAATAAAATTAACAACCAAAGAAAACTCAAGTTTTGTCAAAATACACATTTGTAACACTTTTTGAAAAAAAACAAAACACTTTGCTAACACAAATTAGACAGCCATTCATGGATTTGGACTCTGAGAGCATTGCCCTTTGCCGTCAGCAGTTACATTGAAAGTGCAATGTAACTGAGTTTCTCCTGACATTCTCCATTACTCAAATTGTTCGCTGACAGATCGATTAATATGAGTGTCCCAACACTGAAGTGAAAATGAAACAACCTATTTTTTACTACATAAAAGAGAAAGCCATCGTGAAATTTGCAGACGACACCACCATCATCGGCTGCATTTCTGATGGAGATGAGGATGCATACAGGGCAGAGGTGAGAGCCCCGACATCAACTTGCTGCTTAACATCAGCAAAACCAAGGAGCTCATCGTGGATTACAGGAGACTGCAGAGAGGAGGCCACACCCCCATCCACATCGAAGGAGCAGAGGTGGAGAGAGTCAGCTGCTTCAGATTCCTGGGCATCAACATCAGCGAGGATCTGAGCTGGTCACACCATGTTGGTGTGATCACAAAAGCAGCAAGGCAGCAGCTCTTCTTCCTGCGGCGCCTGAGAAGATCCGGCATGAACCCCAGAATACTTACAAACTTCTACAGATCCACCATTGAAAGTATTCTGACTGGCTGCATCACCACCTGCTATGGTAGCTCTGGATCGCAAAGCTCTGCAGAGGGTGGTGAGATCAGCACAGCGCATCACCAGGACTGAACTGCCAGGCATGCAGGATCTCTACAGACAGCGCTGCAGATCCCCTCTGATCCCAGCCACCCAGCCGCAGACTTTTCACACTTCTGCCGTCTGGAAGGCGATACAGAAGCATTCAGACCAGACACAGAGACAGTTTTTACCCACAAGCCATCAGACTTTTGAACTGCTGACATTCTATACACACCATTACACACTCAGTACAACTACTGGACTCTACACACTGTCACTTTAAACAACTTTAAATTCTCACTGCGCAAGTTTTTTTGCACAACTGTAAATATGAAACTGTGAATACCAAACAATTGTCTCAAATTCTGTTAATATTAATACTTTAGTGTTTTTGTGATGGCCAAACCCATAGTAGCCACACTCTAAAGTCGGTAACTCTTGTATTTTCAATCCTTTGTTAGAACACAATAACACACTTTAGTTTCCAATAAGTTTATTGATTGGTTTGGATACATTTGTTCTATTTGTAAGCGTGCATATTTGCAGTTCATTACTTTGATTTTTGACTAACCTTTGTTTCTTTTACTACTTATCTGCCATGATATAACGAGTTGCCAGACAAATGGTAAATGGGCTGGTTCTTATATAGCGCTTTTCTACGCTTTCTGAGCACTCAAAGCGCTTTATACAACTAATTCATTCACCCAATCACACAAGCACTTTTTTCTGACCTCTTAAGTGCTAAGTATCTACCATTCATACACATTCACACTCCGATGAACGCATCGGAGAGCAACATGGGGTTAGTACAGGGGTGGGCAATCTCAGTCCACGAGGGCCGGTGTCCTGCAGGTCAACACACCTGAATCACATGATTAGTTCGTTACCAGGCCTCTGGAGAACTTCAGGACATGTTGAGGAGGTCATTCAGCCATTTAAGTCAGCTGTGATGGTTCGAGGACACATGTAAAACCTGCAGGACACCGGCCTTCGAGGCCTGGAGTTGGGGACCCCTGATATACCACCACCATTTCCTGCTGAAATGTAGAATGTGTGTTTTCTTTCATTAAAAACAAAGTATTTGTATTTAGTTAAATATTGAGTTTGGGGTTTAGTAGTTTTGATTTTCTTCTTTGGTGTTTAGTTTATTAATAAACCAGACTGTACTGTTTGTATTGTTTGTTTACAATTGTGTTTTGTTTAGTTATCCCTCCTGTGTTATAGTGGTCTGATCAGCTATTATATATACCAGGGATCCCCAACTCCAGGCCTCGAGGGCCGGTGTCCTGCAGGTTTTAGATCTCACCCTGGGTCAGCACACCTGAATCAAATGATTAGTTCATTACCAGGCCTCTGGAGAACTTCAGGACATGTTGAGGAGGAAATTTAGCCATTTAAATCAGCTGTGTTGGATCACGGACACATGTAAAACCTGCAGGACACCGGCCTTCGAGGCCTGGAGTTGGGGACCCCTGATATATACCCTTGTGTGTCAGTTCATGTTTAGATCATTTATGTTTGTTAGGGCAGTCATTTGGTTTTGGAGTTCAGTTTTGTTTCTTTGACCTCTTTTATGAGCTCAAATTTATTACCTTTGTAATTTATTACTTTTGTAAATATAATTTTTGGGTTAAATAAATGGCAACCCTATTTTTCCAATAATTCCTGTGACTCCTCCTACAGTTTTGTTAGTTATTTTTATTTTTATTATTATTATGGTTATTTTCTTCTTTAATACAACTGCACACTTATATATATTTTCATGTAAAGCTGATGAGCCCGAGCAAACGAATTTCATTATTCATTAAATGTGGCTATACTGTTTATCTGTGCATGACAATAACAATGTGAATGGACATGAAAGTGTAGTCCAACGAAACACATTAGATTTTCACTATCACTATAGGGTCTGTGTTCTCCACTTGCTGTTGCCTGAAGAAAAAACCAAGAGGGTTTGTTGTGTGTTTGTTTGCACTGACTCAACAGGATTTCAATCAGAAGAGACACGTAAAAACTCAAGCTGAATCATATCTGCTTTTTTCACTTCAGTTCAGGTGTTTCCCCTAATGGAGTGTTAGCCACAATAAGAAAAATACATTTTTGTTCAGTTGAAAGTTTGAGATTAACCTCAAAAAATACTGTTCTGAGAATAAAGTCAAAAACAAGAAAAACTGTCACAGCTGCTACACCCTCTACAAAATGCCTTGTGTCGATGAGTTACTGAAAATTACTTCAGAATGAGTTTTAATATCAGTAAAATTATTTCATTTTTTTCTGGTGATGAGTGTACTTTTATCATGTTGCCTCATATGACGCCCTAATACTCTTTGTTACACTGACTCCTCTTCTGTAAGCTGATCCAGATTTAAGCAAAACAACAACAAAAGAAAAGAAACCAGTTTGAAGAATAAACAAAACATATCTGATCATTGTGCACAGTCAGCCCTGACAATCAGAGTGAAACTCTTCAGTCACAAGATGCTTTTTGATGAAGGGATGATGTGTGAAGACGAGTTTACTGTCTTCACACATCAGCTTATTTAAGATGACTAAATTAGGGCAAGTTTTTCATTCTGAGTAAAGAGAACTATTCAGACACTCCTCCTGTGATAAAGCACTGAGGGTTTATTAAATATAATGAAAGAACATGTTAGAAACACATAAATAAATGTCTGTCCTGCTTATAAGAGGAGTCTATCTGACCCCTGATCTATGAAACTTGTTGATTTGCCTTCTCCTTCTCCTTTTTTCCCATGCTATTACAGCTTCATTTACATCTTTTTGACTTTTTGCTCTGAGCTTATGTTGAATCCTGAACTAATAAGCAAATACTAAGAGCGCCGAGGAGCGAGTACAGTATGTATCCAGATTTGAAATTCAAATGAGAGGAGGTTTTATTCAGAGAGATCTGCCACTGATTTGATTAACTTCACCTTTAGGAATTATTTCTTTCCTGAACCTGCTTAAAGTATCATAAGGAGTAATTTCATCGCATTAAACAAATCAAGAAAATCTAGTTCACAAATCTTCCTCCTCTGAGGTCACTGGGTCATTTTCCCGACTTTACAAAGAAACATCATGGAGGAAGTAAAATAAGAGGCTTTTTTACTGCTCTGACTGAGCTGCTTAAAAATGTGATGCTGGATGTTGTAAATGTGTGGTCAAACTACAAAATCCTCAAGATGAACTACAAAAACATCATCTTAGATACTTAAAAACCTGCTAATGTTTTGTTTTATGCACAAAAGCACTACTTTATCAACTTGGATTTTATTTTAAAGGCTTTGTTTATTTCTGATTAATCATATTTACATCATAGTTTACACATGTTTTTGTTTTTTTAACTTACCCTGCTGTGTAATAGGTCATATTGACTGCCACGCACATATTTCTACTTCACATCAGAAACTAGTTTGAGTAAAAAAAGCAGGCCCATTGAGTGTAGAAAACTATTAAACAGACTGGACTGCACCATCTTACTCTAACTCCTCCCAGTCCAGTCAAACTAGACTTTTTTTTATCAGTAGGGGATTCCCTAGTAATTTAGCTGGATCTGCACAATTCAACCACTTCTTTATATTTTCAGATGTGGTTATATTTCGAGTATAGTGAAGACCTGTAAAATGGAACAAGTGCGCCACCTGTGTCCCACCACGGATGATGGAGGAGGGTTAATTTTGCGATATGTTGAGTTTAAACATATTGGCGACTGTCAAGCCTTTGAGTCGCCAAGCAGCTGAATAGGGGAATAATGTTGACGCACCCGCTGTTCAAAACGTAAGTCAGTTTTTAACCTAGAACATAAGTTCTAGGTTAAAAACTCCTTTATTTGTTATCAAATCCTTAAAATCCGTAGAAAAACAGTGATCAAAAAACATTCTCATCTTGAGCGGTCAGCAAAAGTCGACTTCCCCCATCACCCACTAATTCATAAAAATTCCCTCGGGACGTGAACAGGTGATACAGCAATCACTATTACTATTACCGACACCACGTGACCCAAAGCTACGCCTATCCACAACAAAACTATTTTCAGTGTCACTTTTTATATTTTATGTTTTCCTGCTCTAGATCACAGGGCTACCTTTAAGACACGCAAAGCAAAACCTGATTAAAAAGTACATTTTCTTTCCTTCTTTGTTGAAACGGTTAGCAATGTAAGGAGCAACATCTCTCCCTCCATGTACCATTTGCCTGTTCCGATTTTACTTAAGCCTGTCATATTTGAAAGATTTTCACCAGTGTCTTTACCTGAGTTGTTGAAGCTGGTCACTTCAATGAAATCATCCTCTTGCCAGATATTTTATCTGGGTCTTTACTTAAAAATGTTTCTGAGTCTACTGGTCCTAGTGTTCTTAAAATTCTTAATGCATCTCTACTCTCTGGTCAGGTCCCTGTTTACAGTAAAAGTGCTGTCATTCACCCACTTTTTAAAAAAAAATAAACTTGATCCTTCTTTGCTTTCCAGTTACAGACCCATCTCAAAATTGCCTTTTATTGCCAAGATTTTAGAAAAGGTTGTGGCCAAGCAACTCACGGATTTTCTAGATGAACACAACGTTCTTGATAAATTTCAATCTGGCTTTCGTAAGGCTCACTCTACCGAAACTGCACTTTTTAGAGTGTCTAATGATATTTTGATGAATTATGATGCTGGAGAGTGCACTATTTTGATGTTGTTGGATCTGACCTCTGCTTTTGACATCTTAAGAAATATTGCTAAGTATGGGCTCAAAATGTGGTCATAAATATTTTGTACTTGTAAATCAGTTTTGTACTTGTAAATCAGGATTTGTATGTGTAAAAAAAAAAAAATTGTGTGTGTGTAAAAAAGATTTGTATGTGTAAAAAAAATTGTGTGTGTAAAAAAGATTTGTATGTGTAAAACGAATTTGTGTGTGCGTAAAAGAAATTTGTATGTGTAAAAAAGATTTGTGTGTGGACTTAGCCAAAAAAAACCCTGCAAGTTACAAGTACGAATTTTGACCCTATTTTTCTTCCTTTAAGCTGATTGGTCAATGTCATGTCAATCACAAATTAAACAATCCAATCAGAGAACAGATGGGTTTGGCTGTGGGGGGGTTGCTTTACGGACCTTCAGGTCCTGGAAGGGTAACACAGTTTGAAGATGGAGGGCGGCGGTGGCGCTTCTGCGGCGCAGGTAAGCTTTAATTTATGGTTTACTGGAACAAGCTAATTGTCCAGACATATATTTTTGAATATCATGTTCGGTTACTACACTGTAATTTTTCACGGTGCCAAAAGCTAGCTTAAAAAGGGCTCTCAACATTAGCCCTAGTGTTGCATGTGTTCAAGTAGTCTCCTGTGTGGCACGGTCTGTCTGCTTAAACATCAGCATCCTGGAGAATGATGTGTTTGGATTTAAGTTTAATCCCGATTAGATGTCATTTTGGTAATAATTGGAACTGAAATGCTCTGACTTGACCTTAGCACTGGTCCCAGGTCACCCCCGAGTTTGTGTTAGAGTAATACTACAGTAATTACAGCATACAACAACTTTCAGCAGCTACTGAAAGTTAGGGGACCTAGCTTCAGTGAGCGTTTTGGGATTTATGACAGCTTATAGGCAGTGACATTAAGAAATACTCTGTCATACAGTACCAGATTGACCAAGAATGCTTCTGTAGTAACTGTAGTGCAGTGTCTGTCTGGTGTCAGTAAGCTAATGTCTTTTGATATTTGCTTTGGTGGATATGTCGTGTTCAAAAATTTAAGAAGGAATTCAGGAGAAAAAGATTTAAAAAGATTGAATTTGGTTCAGCAGTTGAAATTACAAGTTTATAGTGCCAGCCTTTTATGTGAACCAGCTTCCCAAAAAGGATAATGCTGAAACGGGCTTTACAGCTTATATAGAATAGAATAATCCTTTAATTGTCCCACAATGGGAAATTACTGTGACAATAAAAACAGATGCTGATTCTAAGGCCCAGTTCAGGGCATCTTGTTCAGACTCTCTAACCCAGAGACTAATCTAACCATTATCGTGTGTTTGTAAGCATGCTGCAAAAAACCCTTCTGCACTCTATGTGTCCCTGCAATATTTCAAATACAGCACTGAATGACGCTCTCAACCTTCAAACGTGGAGTGCCAACATGCTTACGAGCACATTTGCATTGTGTACATCTTAAAAAAATAATGAAACAGCCTTATAATAATTAATAATTTTGTAAAATATGTAAATAAATTTTCAACCCTAACAGATGTCAAATGTGTTTAGGGACTTTTAAAGTCTTTCTTCATCGGGTTATGTGTTTTGAAGTGTGCTATACTAAATTTGTGGGTCATCTGTGTCATCATGGGAACGTCCACGGGGTACTTCAGAGAGAACCCTTCTTAAATAGGAGAGTGTATGATACATCCATAGAGAAACATGTAAATCTTTGAAAGTTGTCTGATTGTTTTACTTAACAGGTGACTGTAAATCAAGTAGACCTTGGTCTATCTCCCTCCAGAACAGAGAACCTGGGATGTCCCTGTGACTCTTTGGTGGGTTCATTTTTTTTCATTATTAAAGTAATGCTGTCTGAATTTTTTGAATACAGCAAGGTGGCACAGGATAGAACATATTTAAAAATATATTGAGTATTACATATTGAGTTCCTCTGCGTGAACGCATCAACTCTAGTCTGTTCTCTTTCTGCTCATATATTAATGTTCCATCACTGGTAGGTTTATTTGATTTAGTTTTGGTTACCTTTAAAAATCTTTTCCATATATGCAATTCTTATGTATCTTATAATGTTAATTTTACAGTGTAGTAATTATGCTATACAAATAAACCTGTCATCCATTGCTTTGTTAAATCCAAGATGAAATTTTGTTCTGTGTTTCAATATAAAGATTGGGGATAACAATAATATTACTAAGATTCTAGCTAATCATTTTACATTTCCGAGGATAGTAGGCGGGGCCAGGTACGTACATTCTACAGATTAAAAACGCCCAAGGCGAAGAGGTCAAAAGTCTGGCTGTACTTCACAGCAAAAGATGCAAACTCAGCAGCCTGCAACAAGTGCTTTAAGGTGATACTGTGATACTGTCAAAGGAGGTAACACCTCAAATCTGATGAAACACCTGGTGACGCATAGCGTTTTTTTTAAAGCCGAGAAATGCGCCGTGTTTGATAGCTTGCTGCGAGACCTCACACCGGGTGTGGTGCCTGTTATCGCACCTGGAGTTAGCAACATCCCCCCAAAACCCGAAGAGGAGAGTCCTGGCCCCTAGCCCTGCCAGTGTAGCAGAAATGACGATGATGATGGCAGCAGCATCAGCCGTTCTTCTCTGCGTTAGTAGCTTAATGTTGTTCCTGTGTAATTTACGTTGAGTAGGCTAACCACGTTATTACATTAATGCATAGATGTCAAACTCTATATATATCTATATATAAACTACTATATATAAACTCTCTCTCTCTCTCTCTATATATATATATATATATATATATATATATATTGTTTAGTATTAAGCTTTGCTTGTTCCATATTTAGTTTTTCAGCAAAACATGTATGAGTCCATAAGAAAAGATTCATTCTTATATCTGGAGGAAGATTTTTTTTTCAATAAATATTAATGTTAGCCTGCGACTTTGTTCCAGTTTTAATTTTGGCCCACTGTGTGTTTGAGTTTGACACCCCTGGTAGAACAACACCTGGAGCTAAGGGAGCAAAACAATCGCATGAGTGCTGCTGTTTGACTGAGGAAGAATAAAGTAGTCGTGGTAAGTCAATCACATGACCACTTAAAGACAAAGCAACAAGGTGATATATACCAGTTTATAAACTGTGTTGATAGGCCACGTAAAACCAGAGTCATGATAAACCATATATACGCGGCGTTTTTTCCTCAACAGTTTCGTCACGTTAGCGCTAGCAAGCACTCTCTGCTTATGAGCAAAAAAAGAAAACAAAACAGGGGAAGTTTTAGGAGTGACGGCGAGAGAGAGAGAGAGAGGGAGCAGAAAAAGAGAGAGATGTGTTTTGAGATGTGAGATTTGTGACGTTTAGCGTGTTTGGAGTGTGTAGTTAATGTGTTGTCTTGTGTAGTTAGTGTGTAGTGTTGTGGATAGTTTTGTGTTGTGTGTCAGAACAATGAGGCGACTGCTGTCTCCAGGTAGAAACAGGAGTGATACACCTGCTGCTGTCAGACCTGCAGGTATCAGGCTGTGATGTTCTCCTTTATAGTGGACAGAAATTATGTTTTTGGAGTGGCACAAATAATTTGTGTGGCATCTTATTGCATGTCAATAACAGAACAGCTGATTGTTCTGTAAATAGTTTGAAATGGTTATTTTAAAAAAAGGGTAAAAGGTAAATGGATGCAAATAACTTTGTTGTTTGCAAAACTTGTGCATAGGATTTTAAAATTGACAATTAATATTTGCATTTAAATTTATGAAATATGATTCATTAAACATGTTTGTGGTTGTTACAGTAAAAATATAACATTTTCTACTCAGATTTTATGGTTTTTGTTTTAGATCAATTGTGTTAATACAGTATATCAAAATGAAAACATGACTGTAAATTCAGGCACGCGAGGTTGTGCTAAAAAGAATGATACCAAACAAGGCAAAGTAAATAGTTTTTAAAGGTAAAATGTGCAGGGAAAATCAAAAGTAGTTAAAAATGGCCAATTATACCCTGGACCCCCGAGGGTTAAACATTTTTTTTTTTAAGTAACGCAATAGTTACTTTTCAAGTAATTAATTACTTTTAGAATATTGTAACTCAGTTACTACCTCAGTTACTTTTTTGAAGAAGGAACTAGTAACTATAATTGAATTACTTTTTCAAAGTAACTTCCCCAACACTGCAAACCACACACGCCCCTTCTTGTGCTGCCTTCAGGGCCTCATGTCTGCTCATGTCTCAGGTCGCCCATCGTCTCCTCTCCTCTCCTCTCGTGAATTTAATGGCCATAAATATATTAGGAGACGGGAGGCACACATTTGACACAGGAGGAAAGCCTTCCGACGAGAAGGCTGGGCTTTCTGTTTTACATGACCTCAGGAGGGGTCTTTGAAGGCACCACGGGGGGACTTTAAGTTTCGTTTCTGCATCTCAGCTGAGAGTGTCACCAAAGATCACTGATCAGCAAGTGATCTGTAAATAATAGATCTAAGTACAGGATTTCTCACTGATCGACCACTCAGTGATCGATCAGTCGGTGCATAATCGTTTCTTCATCTTCATCGGTGTGTACACTGAGGAAGAGAAGGACTGTTTCCTGCAACATGACGTGAGTCCCCGTTAGCTTCACAGCTGCTTTCCGACTTCCGAAAACCACTCCAAATACCGATACCTGTACTACTATTAGCAGAGGTGGCAAAAGTACAAGCATTCTTTAATTACGTAGAAGTACAGATACTAGTGTTAAAAATGCTCCAGTAAAAGCTGAAATAGTGAAAACAACCCCAAAAAAAGGGCAAGGTCTGAAATGTACTCAAATTACGAAAGTAAACAGTAGCTCTTTGTAGGACGTTTCTATCGCATATTTTTATGCTAGGGCTGGGCCATATTACACCGTTCACGGTAATACCGGTATAATGTTAGGCAACGATAGGAAAATGAAATATCGCGATAGAATATGAGTAAAACGCGCATGCGCAGTGCCTTTGTTTTCATACGCACATGGCCGATTGTTGAGTGAAAAAGATGAACCAGAATTGGTTTGTAAAAATGGTGCAACTTCAGTGATGTGGAACTGGGTTGGTGTTTGTCCGTCAGATACACGACAAAGCACATTTTTTTTGCAGAACATGCAAGCGGGCTGTCGTTATTGCCAAATCTTGGAGTAATCTGGGTCCTAAACTCCGTCTCTTCAGCTCCCAAAGTCAAACGAACACTGCAGCATCACTGAGAGTTAAAAACTGTCTAAATTCTTTCATCTTTAATAAAACGATCAGCATTGCTGCTTTACCAGGTGTAACTATGAAGTTTCACTTCCAGGCATCCATGAAAGCATAATTTATTACATTTAACGGAGTTAGAAGTTAGCAGGAAACTAGCGGAAGTTAGCTCGCTAGTTTCGCTAGTTACCTAAACATGATATAGCATGTTCTGACTGAGAGATTTCTGAAAAGAATCAAACGTACAGTTCTGCTATCACTTCCAACATAAATGAAGACAGGAAACTAAACAGCAGTGACGTTTGTAGGGTTACTGAAGTTGGGCTAGCTAGTATATAATGATGTGCTACGTGATCGCTAGCGACACAGCTATGTTAACATAACATAAACAGTGAAGCTGGAGGACGAACGCTAACACTTTTCCACTTATAAAAGTTAACGTTAAGGTTCCTGATGGTTAGAGACAAATGCAATCGCATGGCAGGATGCTGTAAACGGACCAAACTTCAGTCAGGAGAACAACTGAGATAATCCATCCACAATATGAGGTTAGTCATTAATATACTGCAACAACATGGGAATAGAGCAGCTGTGATAGAATACAGCATTAATGAATCAATGGTACAGAAGTGGAGGAAGCAAGAACTATGAGTTTAATAAAGTTTGATTTATCTGATTGCTTCGCTTTCGCTTAATGTGCCTTATAATCCCGTGCACCTTATGGTCCTAAAAATACGTACTGCACACTGCAGTTTAATGTTGCAAAGCACCTCTTTTTAACTTCAGTGGATATTATACATGGTTATGCTCAGGATATGTCAGCCCATTTCTACTGGAAATGCCTTTTGGTTAAACTTTCAGCAAGGAATTTGCATTTGCACTGTTAAATGTTTATATAGCTTTAATGCACATAAAAAACAGCTTCTTGTTTAAGTGAAAATAAATGGAAGGTTGTCTTTTTGCGCTAGTAATGTTGTGGAGTTGTATTTTGTCTCGCATCAATTATATCGTCAGTTATATCGCTATCGCAAATTTTCAAATATATATCGTGATAAATATTTTTGGCCATATCGCCCTGCTCTATTTTATGCAAAGGTAACTTACTTTGTTTTTCTTTGTGACTCTCTTTAAGTGAAGGCAGCAGCGCTCTGCTCAGGAGGCTGCAGCAGCTGCAGTGTCACTTCACCTGGGATCTGAAGAAGGACGTAGACCTGAAGAACCTCAGCACCCGACTACAGGACCACATAAAACTGCAGCTCGGCCAGCGCGGGGCAGTGGCCCGATCATACAGCTTCTTGGCTTATGTCAGGTACAGTTTCCACAGCAGTGAGCCACATTACTGCTGGGCAATTTGAACTAATTTAACTACTGACCAGAATGCTAATGCCAGTAACATCCAAAATACTGAGGCTGGCTGGCTGGCTGGCTGGATGGGCTGTCCATGATGGAAAGCAGTTTATTCAGTTACCTGTGACCCTCACTGACTCAAACACCTCCAAATTCTGACCAATGATAGCACTGATAGTCCTCAAGTCCAGTCTATCATTCAGGTGAACACTCAGGTACCTGTAGCTGTCCAGTGTTTCCGCCTCCTCATCCATCATGTTGATGAACCTAGTCACAGTGTTTTTCCTCTGGAAGTCAACCACCATCTGTTTTGTCTTGCTCACATTCAAAGGGAGGTGATTTATTTAACTGTTATACTGGACATCTGAGGTGTACAAGGTAAACAGGAATGGTGATAGGACCGCCCCCTCTGATGCCCCAGTATTACTAACCATCACAACAGACAAACTGAGACCTCTCTAACAGATAGTCAGCACTCCAGGAGACAGTAGAAGTCGTGATCCATGACATGAACTTATCTCACAGCCAGCAGTGGGGAGTTGGCGAGGCCAGTTCGCACCGGCAACTGTCAGTGACGTGAGTGAAGACAAATCCACCGTCATCTGTTCCTAGCAAGGACAGTGTGCTCTTAGTGAGCTCGAGAAGAGAGAGGACTTTCTCGGCTCGCTCTGCGTCAGAGACGGAGCAGCGCCGCAGCAGCAGCACCTTCAGAGCGGTGTATTCCCCTTGGGATCGTGGAGGAGGGTCAACACATAGTGGGTGGACAGCGGATCCAGTGAGGCCACCACATGATGGTATTTCGTGTCATCTGTGAAACACCACGAAGAGCAAACTGAGCTTCAATGTGCACGAACCATGAAGGAGGGTCATGAAGCAAAAAATCTGGCAGCTTAACCGCCACAGCAAAAGTTAAAGCGTACAGCTCTGCTATCACATCCGACATAAATGAAGACAGAAAACTAAACAGCAGTGGTGTTTGTAGGGTTACTGAAGTTACTGGCTAGTGACACAGTTATGGTTAGCATAATATAAACACGGTGAAGCTGGAGGATGAACGCTAACTCTTCTCCACTCAATAAAAGTTAACGTAGGGGTTCCTGATAGTTAGGGACAAATGTAATTGCATGGCAGGACGCTGTAAACGGGCTAAACTGGCTGTAAACTTCAGTGAGGAGAACAACTGCAATATAAAGTTAGTCATTAATAGTTAGCATTAAAACATGGTAAAAACACAACAGCCTGAATAAATGCAGAGTAGTTTAGACCCGGAAGCAGGTTTCATCATGTCATCACTTAAAGATTGGGTATCCCACCTCCTGTGAATGTTTTAATGCAGTACAGTTTTTATTAACATCACTTGTTACATCCTGTTTATGAAAGTTATAATAAATAACATTCATATAAGAAATGAAATTGCTTTGTGTAAACTGTATGCAGTGTTAAATAGGTCTATACTACTTTACTTTAGTGTTGGTCATAAGGGAGGTACTTAAAGAGCTATCTATTTTTTGAGGTAGTACTCATTGTGAAAAGAACCACTGATTTAAGTGACTTATACATCATGGTTAACCTGAGTAGCGAAAGGCCGCTGGGGTTTGAAAACAATGTCCAGGAGTTCGCTGTTCCCCCTGGCTGTAGTGAGCCTTGAACCCCCGCTAGCAATCGAGCTGGTGGGTAAAGGACGTTTCTGAAACCTTTGGAGCACTTTTGGAAATATGTGATGTCTTGATAAATCGAGCAGTTTTAAGAAGTTTACACAACTACATTCTCGCCTGAAAATATGTTAAAAGTTTATTTTGTGACCCAGAAAGAGTAATAAGATTAATATGAAAACGAAGTAGCTGCCACCATTGTTGATAATTGGAATTAGCTGGGCCGCGCTATAAATTCTGGGATAGATTGGGCCACGAAGGACACACCCGACCCATCCTTCAAATTTGCGGAAAAGGAGGAAGCATTTGGAGGAGTATTCGAATTTGGACAGCCTTCGTCATGTCGCTGTAATATAATCGGCCTACAAATGGAGGATGAACGATGCGGCCCCAAAATTGAGCACAGCTGAAGACTGCTTCTTCTTGTTCTTTGGCGTTTAACATCAGCTGGCATCCTTGTAGATGCATTGCTTCCATCTTTTTTTTCAGTCTGTTATTACACTCTTAAATCCTACTACTTATTCCTGCATCTTTCAGGATCTTACAAAGCTTCAAATGACGTGCCGCCTGTTAAATTAGTCCTCAACGATTTTGATAGTCGACCTAATCGTGACTAGTCGACTAATCGTGGCAGGCCTACAATTACGTCATTATTTCAAACTTTGGTTGTCTTTAGTAGAAACATATGCAGAGAAACAGCTGAGTACTAGGCTGGTGTTCCTGAATTTCCTGACAGGTGTACACATCTCAAGTATGATTCCAGAAAAACGTGATTTTTAATTATACTCATGTTTTGCTGACCTGTTGGTCCTCAGGTATCTTCAGGATCAACAAGAGGAAGCACTGTCACTTTTAAACCAATCAGAGGAGACCATCAGGGAGAGTTACGGTGATGAGAGTGAGAGGCGGCTCATTGTGACGTATGGAGACATGGCCTGGCTGAAATATCATGCCGGAGACTGTGCACAGTCACAAAGCTACTGTCAGAGAGTCGAGGACATACTGGTATGTACACCAATCAGATCAAATGTTATAGATCACATGCCTCTGAACCTCTGACTGCAGCTGAACCTTCTCTGTCTGCAGGTGAAGTATCCCACTGGTTCCTCAGGAAGTCTCCTTCCAGAGGTGTACGGAGAACAAGCCTGGACCTACTTCCAGGTGTCAAAATCTTACTACTTAAAAGCCGTTGATAGTTTTCGTAAAGCACTTGAGATACAGACTGATGACATTGAGTGGAATGCCGGCTACGCCATCGCCCTCTTTCGCACAGAAGAGGTCAGTTTTATAATAAGTCTGATATCAGTTAATTAATTTATTATGTTTATATTGTTTTAGAAAACAGCCAATTCATCAGTGTCTAAAAAGATCCAGCAATTAACTGGAGTGTGGTTCACAGTAGACTAACGCGTTTCTCATCTGCAGTGGGTTTTAGAAAACTTACAGGAAACTGAGGAGCCTCCATCCATCAAACAGCTTCACTCTGCCCTGGAGCTCAACCCCGATGATGCTGTTCTGCAGTCGATGCTGGCCGTGAAGCTTGGAGCCTATAAGAAATACGAAGAGGCTGAGATTCTGCTGAAGAAAGCACTGAAAACTGATCCTGATAACCCTCATGTCAGCCGCTACGTAGGAAAATACTTACGTAATCATGTAGGTCTGAATGTAGGATATTGTATATGCTTATTACTCATGCAGCCACAGATAATGTGATTCTTCCAGGATCATGTAATATAAGAGTCAGTGCACAGGTCTATGGAGATCCTTTATTTAAAAATGGCAAAACATGCACCCTGACCCTTAGTCAGCTCCAAAGAAGGCTGTGAAAGATGGCAGCTCTGTACATTTTAGCTTCCACGGAGTTTTTAGACGATCTGTGATCGTTGTTAAAGACTAACTCTGCCTTTTGTTAAATGAGGCGTGCTGGTTGGGCTGGGTTTCCCATTCTCTAATTCTGATCTGTGTTTTTGTCCTTTTATCTGTAGTTTCACCTTCCTGAATTCTCCTAATTCAGAAATAGTAAAATCTGTATTATTTTATTCTGACCAGTGACCTGAATCAGGCTTGAGACTGAAATGACAGATTACTAAAGTTTTTTAAGCTTAATTTTGTGGTTCTTAATTTTTTCCCTCAGTCAACATGTAGGAAGTTAATGTTTCCACTAAGTTGTTGTGGTGCTTTTCCATGATTGAGGCATTCTTCTTTATTTTTTTACAAATTGTTGTGAAAATGACCATTAAATGTTGTTTCAGCATCGACTGGAAGAGTGTATTGATATGTTGGAGCGAGCGTTGAAGAGGACCACCCAGTCATCTTTAATCCACCACCAGCTGGCGCTGTGCTACAAGAGGAAGAAGATTGCTGAGCAGAGCCGCAAACACTTCAGCAGCCAGAGTACGCTCAAACATACTGCATGCCTGAAGGTCCAGTTATTGTCAAACTCAAAGATAAACCATGATTTCCGGCTCTACAGGAGAGGTGCGGAAGTGGAGGCGTTGTTGTATTCGTGAATTTGAAATGACTGTTAAGATAAACCCGACCTTTCATCTTGCGTGGGCTGACCTGGCACTGCTGTATGCAGAGGAAATGAATTTCAGAAGGTACTCCTCTGTAGAAAGCAGCAGTGACTCTTGTCTTTTTGCTCAGAGCATGTTTGTCATCATCATGATCATCTCTTTTGTTTCTCAGGGCAGAGGAGATTTTCCAGCAGTGCTTGTTGAAGTTACCAGAGTGTGATGAAAGCCTTTCTCAGGCTATCCATCAGCGCTATGGTGACTTTCATTACCATCACAAAAGAAATGAAGCTCAAGCCATCGTTCACTACACCAAGGTTGGTTAAGAGGTGCAAAGCAATAGATTGAAATACGACTGAAACTAGTATTCATTGGAACGTGAATCACAGGACCTCAAAACTCTGTCACATGACCAGCACAGAGCCCTGAAGGGCAAAACATGTCCCAGAATAAAGCAGTGGACACAGCAGCTGTACTGGTTTGTTGTTGTAGAGAGAGAGCTGAACTTGAAGTTGACTGTTTATTTACTGGTCAGTCCACCCTCACCTATAGCCACGAGCTGTGGGCAGCGACTGAAAAAATAAGATCAAGGATCCTAGCAGCAGGAACGACCCTCCTCTGAAGGGTGTCTAGGGCTTAGCCTGAGAGGTGGGGTGAGGAGTTTTATCATTCATGAGGAGCTCAGAGTAGAGCTGCTACTCTTACACCTGGATGTCTCCTAGGTGTTTGAAGGATGTGTTACACGAGAATGTCCTCATTTTTCCAGCACACTCTGGAAAGATTATAATCCTCGTCTGTCTTGGGAATCTTTGGTGTCCCTTCCAAGAAAGTTGTATCAGAAGAGATCTGGACAAGACTGCTGTCTTTTTGCTAAAAGGCAGTAGATGTATGCACTAAGTTGAAAAAAATCTACAGGTTCACATAGGGATGGGTATCGAAAACCGGTTCTTGTTGAGAACCGGTTCCCACTGTTTCAATTCCTTGGAATTGTTTGCCATTTTTGCAAACGATTCCCTTATTGATTCCAGTCGCCCCGAATGACGTCACCACGTTGCGGAGCGTCATTTGCCTGGCAGGAAACATGGCGGCTCAAACGCTCAAAAGTTTGTTTATACTTTACGAGAACAGATGGCAACAGGGCAACTTGCAATACTTGCGAAGTAGCTATTTCATTTAAGAGAGGAAACACAACGAATATGCAAAAGCATTTGCTCACAAAACACGCGATGACCTTAAATGAATGTCGTGTTTTTAATTCCGCTCCGGACTCGTGAATCTCAACCCAGCAGCAGCGGTAACGTTTGCACGTCCTCTCCCGTTAATGCGGCAGGTAAATAATCAACTAACAGTGCATATTATGTTAGCGCGATCTGCCTTATTACAAAACCTGCCATTACTATGCGCTGCATTTAGGTGACCATGATGAGAGAGACAGAGTCTGGCTGGCGCTTGCTGGCAGTTGGCGCTGCAGTCTACCGGTAGCGTCTCCTTTCAGGCCAGGATAGACGAATGTCACCGTGCAGTGACTAAGTTTGTGGTCAAAGGCTTGCACCCATTTGCCACAGCAGATGGTAAGTGAATGTGTTTAATTGTAGGCAGGGACATTACTGGACATTCTTGTGTAATTGCTACAAAATAATTTATGTTATACTTTGTTATGGCTACAGAAGAATATTTATTTTATTATTTTACATTTACAATTTTTTTTCCTGGGGACCCTGTGACACCCCATTGAAGAGCCGTAGGCTGTGGATCTCTTAAGATCTCACTGTTGGGTTCGTAAGGCCATGTTACTCCTAAATTTCTATCTTGTTCAAAGAGAAGATATAAAACAAAGTTCTAAGCTAATCGACCTTAGTGTTCTCTTTTTTAAAAAGGATCGATAAAGAATCAAATCGTTAAACAGAATCGAAAATGGAATCGGAATCGTGAAAATCTTATCAATACCCATCCCTAGGTTCACAACCGAAATCCACATAAGTCAGGTATCATTTTACTAAATAAGTAAAAACAAGTAAGTCCGTGCAGTAGCTCGTCTTAATGGAAGCACTGGACAATGGATGATGAAGGTGGAGCTGCCAGGTATGGAAAAGAATCCATGCCTATGAGTTTAACACTAGATTTACTAAACCTGCGCAAATTTGCGTAACTTCCCTAAACCCAACACCCCCTAGAATTACTGGCTTTTTTATTTTCTGGTGCAAGTCCCGAGGTGTTAATCACCCCTGCTGAGATTTTCACAGGTCGTCAGCTCGTTTCTCCTCCAGCTTTTGTTGTGCAAACCACCCATTATCCCTGAGGCCTGGCACATTTGCATTGGCTCACTCAGAGTTGCTCAGATCCAAGCCAGGCCAAACCTCTGTGTTACAACCTTCAGAAATTCCTGCCATATCGATACAAAAGACACACATTCACAATATATGGGTACACAAGTCTGTTTTATTTCAAAGTGTTTCAAACTTTACAGCGTTTGCAGACCCAGTGTCCATCATCCCTGCATTTGGCACAGGTGAATGACATGTTGCACAGGTAAACCTGCTGCGATTCCTGTTGCAGCTCTCTTGCACCTGGCACTGCGTTGTCTTTCCAGTCCCTGGCACAGCAGTTGCAGCAGCCTGCCTCTGTGCTAATATTTCCTTGTGCTGCATGAATCGGCAACGAAGTTGCTGAGCTAGAAGACTCAGAAACAATCTTCTTTTGCCTGTCCACCCTGTACATGCCTTGTACAAAATCTAGCCATTCCCCTCCGCCAGGTCCAGCATATTGTAGAAAACTCCTACTGGCCACCTGCGTGTTGCTGCTCTTACGGAATACATCCGCGCAAGTTGAGGAAGTTCACTCCGGACTTTATTCACCGTGCCCAATAACGTTGTTTTGCGCTGCAGCAGTCTGTGCGACAGTGACAGTGAAGTAAAGAAATTGTCCGTTGTGACGTTTCTCCCATCATCCAAAAACGGCTCCATCAGTTTCATAACCACGTTCTCTGCCAGCCTCTCTCCCTTCTGATGATTGGGGTCCTTTCCCAAGTAAGGAGATGCACTGCAGACATATTTGGTGTCCAAGTCCGTGGCCATCCAGAACTTGATCCCAAATTTGTCTGGCTTGGTTGCAATATACTGTGTGAATGGACAACGAACCTTGGAAGGGAACAGCTGTTCATCTATGGTCATGTGTTCTCCTGGAGTGAAACTCTTAGCACAGTTCTCGTTGAAGCGTGTCCAGATGTCAGAGATTGCCGCAAATTTGTCTGTTTTCACCCGTTCTGCCCACGTGTCTTTGTCATCAAATCGAAGGTGTTGCATAATTGAAATGAATCTATCTCGGGGCATTGTCTCTTTGATTACTGGCACCAGAAATCTTTCTGACCAGCAATCCACAATGACACCAACGGGACACATGATTGCTCTTACAAACAGGATTGAAATGAATGCCATCAGTTCATGAACTGAAAAATCCCAGTCCCGCTCTGTTCTGCGGGCTTGATGTACCGTGCACTCTCTGATGGTCTGCAGCATTCCCACGTCTAACAGGCAAAGGAAGCTTTGGAGCACACTTGTAATTTTACGCTGTTGGAAGATAAACAAATAGAGAATGGTAAATTTACATGAACCTCACTCTAAATGGGTTTATATAAATATCATATGTAATATGGCAATGACAAACCTTAGCAGACTCTGTGGGCCCAGCTTGCGCAGTGAAACACGAGCGATTTGCTCCTGCACTGGGTATTCCATTGTCCTCCTCAACCCACGCAGTGCCTTCTTTTGCCGTGTGGCTCTGGCTGGGCTTTCCAGTACCACGGGGCCTCTTCCGTGGAGGCATGTTGGGTTCTTGTTCTGTCTCCTTTTCAGATTCTTCTGAGGAGGTATCAGTGGCCTGCTGGACAAATGAAACCTGTCCATCAGAATCTGCTTCGTCCATTTCCTGAAGCAAGGCCCAAGCCTGTTGCGCGGAGAGGTTCTTCCTGCGTGGCAGTGATACGGAGGCCATCCTGATGTGCGTTCTCAGAAATGCGAAGAAGAAATGATTCTCCCTCCTGGTCGGTCTGCTTTTATGCACAGCACTGTGCTGTAGTGCTGCAATGCCACTCCTACACATACACAAATCTCTCCTGGTTGGGGGAGAGTGTTTTGCACAACAAAAGCAGGAGAACAATGAAGCTGAAGGCCTGTGAAAATCTCAGCGGGGTGCTAGCACTAGAATTACTGAGCCTTTTTTTCCTGCTGTAAGTCCCTACTAGTACATTTACTAACCCTACGCAAATTTGCGTAAATTCCCTGAACCTAACACCTCCTAGCACCCTGCTGAGAGGCCTTCAGCTCCATTGTAGGGTTGTAACACAGATTTTATTAAAGATAAATATCAGTCTGTACATGCTCCTGATAGCTTTTCTTCAAATTCTTTAATTCTCACTCGCTTTTGCAACTTTGTGCTTTTGTGTTACTAGCAGCAACAACTCCACCTCATTGTTAGTCTATTTAAAAACCTCGACATTTTGCTGCAATGTTTCAAAGAGCCAGAAAGTAAATAAACAGCAGACGGAAATGAGGCAGGTTGAATCGTCTTACGTTTCACGCATGCACAATACAGGAACGTAAGCGCTTCAGTGGACGAACACGAAACGATTGAAAACGCTAGTGTGGACGCGGAGCGTTTTTAGAGGAAAATGCTGTTTTCAAATTTTTCCGGATTAGTGTAGACGTAGCCTAAATGAGTCTCACAGGCCTGAATGTGCGCTTGACGCCATTTATAATTCTCAACTTGTTTGATCTGCTGATCACCACAAACAAGCACAAACAGAAATTCTGGACATTTAACTGTGTTTTCATAAGTGTTACAGTTTTTACTACTGATAAAAACCTCCCTTATGGCCATTCACACAAAGCAATTAGGTAATAAACAATGAAATGATCCTGCTGTGCCTCTTTGTCACAGATGCTTTTTCATCATAATGTAGAAAAAACAGTTAAGTATATTTCACTGATCTGGCCCACTTATGATTAAAGTGGCCCGCCAGGTAAAATGAGTTTGACACCCGTGCTCTAAAATAAGAATTCAAGAAATGAGCACAAATCCCATGGCTGCATCTTTGAGAGTTCAGAGGTCCATATGGCAGTAAACAATCAGAACATACACCTTCACACTTGAATGTTGTTAAAGATGTTATTAATGACCAATCAGTTATATCTGTGTTATTAATCTGCCTCCTGCTGTGTCCTGTCTGCAGGGTCTTCTGATTCCTGTGAAGAAATATGAGAAGAAAGTCTGTGCCAAGGTGAGCACTAAAGGTTATGTGATTAAAGTCTAATCAGTGGCTTATGTCAAAATGTGCAGAGACCAAGTCTCCTGTCTGCTGCACCTCTGGACCATTTTCATTAGCAGGACGTGAAGTCAGAGGGAGGCTAATCTGTCAGGTTGAAGCTTTCAGCAGTCCAGGTGGTGAAAGATGAGTTTAGACTCCTTCCTTTGCAGAAAACTTTGTGATATTTGGTTTGTCCATCAAAGAATTACTCCTTTATCTCTTTGTAGGGCCAAATTTCACTAATACAAACAAGGTGCGGCAATTTGCAGATTTTGGGTACATGAGCAGAAACCTCCCACCTGCTGAACAGGGACTGGCTCTCCATGACCTTCATATAGACCCTGGCTCTGATCTGATAAAGCAGACTCAGCTTACATTGTTTCCACATAATATCTTAACACAGTACTGAGGGAGTGGGGTCTGGATCGTTCCCACAGCTGTCCTTTCTCTCACCTGCCAACCAGCATGAATCAGTCCTGTTCTGTGGTTTAAGGCTGGGAGCTGCTGTACTCATATGTCTTCAGTTAGACATTAAATATGTTTTAAGTCCTGGTCTGATCAAGTCTCTGAAAATGCACAAAAAAATCCACAGAAATTCATCTTTCTTTGTTCCTCCATCTTTCCTGCAGAAACTGAAGCAGATCGCTGATAGACGTCTGTCAAGGAATCCAGGTGATGGCGAGGCTCTCGCTCTGCTGGGTCAGGTGGCCAGAGCTGAGGGCAACAGGAAGGAAGCTGCTGAGTTTTATGAGGAAGCTCTGAACTGTGACAAGGACAATGAAGAGTACCTGTCTGCTCTGTGCGAGCTGCGCCTGGAGCTGCAGTGATCATCCCCTGATTAATCACCATCACTGCACTCCTGTTACATCATACTTCAGCCTGCTGAATCTGGACTTGATCCATGTGCTTTCAGAACTGCACAACCTTAACAAATGGGCCCTTCATACCTTTCTGTTAGGTATTAAATTATAAACAATGAAGAAGTTTATGTCCAGGTCTCTGCTCAGGTACACTTTTATATATTAATTTAAACTGTTACAAAGAAAACCATTTCTGTTGATTTTAATAAAAATGAAGCCAGCAGGGTTCAAATTTGAGTAAGTGGGTCAAATTGATTCATTACTTTTACTTGTAGATTAACACAAATTCTCAGATCAGTTTTCAGGTTCACAGAAATTTTGTTTGATTATATTTTCTGTGTTGGTAACGTGTCTGTAATGTTTGTTATATGCTTGTAACAGCAGGTCAGTGCTAGCATCACAAGCAGCTGTGGGATGTGCTGTCATCATAAAAAAGAGATTTCAGGGTCCCGAGAGTCATTTTGTATTTTAAATAATATTTTCATCTTTTACCTTTAACAAAAACATGGCATGCAGACTAATCCTCTAGTCTGCATGCCAGGAGCATATGGCATGCAGACAGGAGCAGCCTGGGATCGAACCACCAACCTTCTGGTTAGTAGCTGACCTGCTCTGCCATCTGAGCTACAGCCACCCCAGTGACTAAAGGTGGTGGCCAGGGTTTGAAACCATTAAATGCAAAGAGGGATAATTGGACCGCACCACCATTTCCTGCTGAAATGTAGAATGTGTGTTTTCTTTCATTAAAAACAAAGTATTTGTATTTAGTTAAATATTGAGTTTGGGGTTTAGTAGTTTTGATTTTCTTCTTTGGTGTCTAGTTTATTAATAAACCAGACTGTACTGTTTGTATTGTTTGTTTACAATTGTGTTTTGTTTAGTTATCCCTCCTGTGTTATAGTGGTCTGATCAGCTATTATATATACCAGGGATCCCCAACTCCAGGCCTCGAGGGCCGGTGTCCTGCAGGTTTTAGATCTCACCCTGGGTCAGCACACCTGAATCAAATGATTAGTTCATTACCAGGCCTCTGGAGAACTTCAAGACATGTTGAGGAGGTCATTTAGCCATTTAAATCAGCTGTGTTGGATCACGGACACATGTAAAACCTGCAGGACACCGGCCTTCGAGGCCTGGAGTTGGGGACCCCTGATATATACCCTTGTGTGTCAGTTCATGTTTAGATCATTTATGTTTGTTAGGGCAGTCATTTGGTTTTGGAGTTCAGTTTTGTTTCTTTGACCTCTTTTATGAGCTCAAATTTATTACCTTTGTAATTTATTACTTTTGTAAATATAATTTTTGGGTTAAATAAATGGCAACCCTATTTTTCCAATAATTCCTGTGACTCCTCCTACAGTTTTGTTAGTTATTTTTATTTTTATTATTATTATGGTTATTTTCTTCTTTAATACAACTGCACACTTATATATATTTTCATGTAAAGCTGATGAGCCCGAGCAAACGAATTTCATTACAGGTAAATGTGGCTATACTGTTTATCTGTGCATGACAATAACAATGTGATTGGACAGAAAGTGTAGTCCAACAAAACACATTAGAGTTTCACTATCACTATAGGGTCTGTGTTCTCCACTTGCTGTTGCCTGAAGAAAAAACCAAGAGGGTTTGTTGTGTGTTTGTTTGCACTGACTCAACAGGATTTCAATCAGAAGAGACACGTAAAAACTCAAGTTGAATCATATCTGCTTTTTTCACTTCAGTTCAGGTGTTTCCCCTAATGGAGTGTTAGCCACAATAAGAAAAAAACATTTTTGTTCAGTTGAAAGTTTGAGATTAACCTCAAAAAATACTGTTCTAAGAATAAAGTCAAAAACAAGAAAAACTGTCACAGCTGCTACACCCTCTACAAAATGCCTTGTGTCGATGAGTTACTGAAAATTACTTCAGAATGAGTTTTAATATCAGTAAAATTATTTCATTTTTTTCTGGTGATGAGTGTACTTTTTATCATGTTGCCTCATATGACGCCCTAATACTCTTTGTTACACTGACTCCTCTTCTGTAAGCTGATCCAGATTTAAGCAAAACAACAACAAAAAGAAAAGAAACCAGTTTGAAGAATAAACAAAAACATATCTGATCATTGTGCACAGTCAGCCCTGACAGTCAGAGTGAAACTCTTCAGTCACAAGATGCTTTTTGATGAAGGGATGATGTGTGAAGACGAGTTTACTGTCTTCACACATCAGCTTATTTAAGATTACTAAATTAGGGCAAGTTTTTCATTCTGAGTAAAGAGAACTATTCAGACACTCCTCCTGTGATAAAGCACTGAGGGTTTATTAAATATAATGAAAGAACATGTTAGAAACACATACATAAATGTCTGTCCTGCTTATAAGAGGAGTCTATCTGACCCCTGATCTATGAAACTTGTTGATTTGCCTTCTCCTTCTCCTTTTTTCCCCATGCTATTACAGCTTCATTTACATCTTTTTGACTTTTTGCTCTGAGCTTATGTTGAATCCTGAACTAATAAGCAAATACTAAGAGCGCCGAGGAGCGAGTACAGTATGTATCCAGATTTGAAATTCAAATGAGAGGAGGTTTTATTCAGAGAGATCTGCCACTGATTTGATTAACTTCACCTTTAGGAATTATTTCTTTCCTGAACCTGCTTAAAGTATCATAAGGAGTAATTTCATCGCATTAAACAAATCAAGAAAATCTAGTTCACAAATCTTCCTCCTCTGAGGTCACTGGGTCATTTTCCCCCGACTTTACAAAGAAACATCATGGAGGAAGTAAAATAAGAGGCTTTTTTACTGCTCTGACTGAGCTGCTTAATAATGTGATGCTGGATGTTGTAAATGTGTGGTCAAACTACAAAATCCTCAAGATGGACTACAAAAACATCATCTTTGATACTTAAAAACCTGCTAATGTTTTGTTTTATGCACAAAAGCACTACTTTACCAACTTGGATTTTATTTTAAAGGCTTGTTTATTTCTGATGAATCATATTTACATCATAGTTTACACATGTTGTTGTTTTTTTAACGTACCCTGCTGTGTAATAGGTCATACTGACTGCCACGCACATATTTCCACTTCACATCAGAAACTAGTTTGAGTAAAAAAAGCAGGCCCATTGAGTGTAGAAAACTATTAAACAGACTGGACTGCACCATCTTACTCTAACTCCTCCCAGTCCAGTCAAACTAGACTTTTTTTTATCAGTAAGGGTTTCCCTGGTAATTTTGCAGGATATGCATAATTCAAGCACTCCTTTACATTTTTAAATTTGGTTATATTTGGAGTATACTGAAGACCTGTAAAATGGAACAAGTGCACCACCTGTGTCCCACCACGGATGATGGAGGAGGGTTAATTTTGCGATACGCTGACTATATTCAGTGTCACTTTTTATATTTTCTGTTTTCCTGCTCTAGATCACAGGGCTACCTTTAAGACACGTGAAGCAAAATCTGATTAAAAGGTAAACAAGGAAGCTTTGAACATATTCTGCCCCACATGGCTCGAGACATTACTCATTTCTGAAGTCAGACCCACCCCTTCTCGCATCCTTTACTCTCACCACTCACAGTTGGCTTTTTATACGATGCTCGTGTGTCGCTATAATAATCTGGCGGTGGGTACTCGAGCTGTCCACAGCAAGGAATAATCTCTGGTTTAACAGCCATGCTCAGAAAGGGCTTTGATGTTTTGTTGAGGCAGAGAAAGAATGACCATGAATAATGTGTTTATCATTAAACTGCTCTGGACTCTATTGTTTTCCCATCTGCTGCTGGTTTCTGGCCATGAAGGTAAGCTGTGAAAATATTCACATGTTTGCATATGTGATACATTCAGTGTTCCACTTTAACAGTTATAATGTTACCTGGGGATAACTGTATGGATATCAACACACATACAGCAATTATTTACATCTGTATGTTTTATAGACAACATTATGTATGTAAATAGTGTGTATATATATATATATATATATATATATATATATATATATATATATGTACAGTTAAGCCCATAATTATTCATACCCCTGGCAAATTTTGACTTAAAGTTACTTTTATTCAACTAGGAAGTTATTTTGTGACTGGAAATGACACAGGCGTCTCACAAAAGATAATAAGATGATGTACAAGACGCATCATTGTGGAAAAAAAATATTTCTCAGCTTTTATTTACATTTGAGCAAAAAGTATCATGTCCAGAATTATTCATACCCTTTACAAACTGTCACAGTCTCTGGGAAAATCCAAAGTTCCATCCATTCCAAATAGTCAAAGCTGTTCTAAAGCATCCTAATTACCCTGATTAATTGGAAATAGCTGTTTTAATCAACTCAACAGGTGAAAAACAGCAGCTCTCTGCAGGTGGTCTGTGGACATTCATGGCTAAGACAAAGGAACTCAGTGAGGACCTGCAGCTGTGCATTGTGGCTGCTCACAAGTGAGGAATGGGCTACAAGGCCATATCCAAATGTTTTCAAGTTCCAGTGGCTACAGTGTAAAGTATTATTAAAAATACAAGATGTTCCGCACTGTGGAAAATCTCAGAGGACGTTGTCGGAAGCCAAAAGTGAAACCTGTGCTGGCCAGGAGAATAGTGAGAGAGGTGAAAAAAAGAATCCAAGGATCACCACCAAGGCCATTCTGGTGAATCTGGGCTCTGCTGGTGGCAATGTCTCAAGGCAGACAGTCCAACAGACACTGTTGGGTTCCACGGATGCAGACCAAGGAAAACGCCACTTCTCCAGGCACTTCTAAGGCATGCAAAAAATCATTTGGCCTTTGCAAATGCTCATCTGGACAAAGAAGAAGATTTCTGGTCTTCTGTGTTATGGTCAGATGAAACAAAAATTGAATTATTTGGTCACAATGATGTTGCCTTCATTTGGCATAAAATGGAGAAGCCTTCAACCCAAAGAACACCATCCCCACTGTCAAACATGGTGGTGGGAACCTAATGCTTTGGGGGTGTTTTTTAGCCAATGGACCATGGAACCTAATCACAGTAAACAGAACCATGAAAAAAGAGCAATACGTGAAGATTCTCAACAACAACATCAGGCAGTCTGCAGAAAAACTTGGCCTTGGGAACCAGTGGACATTTTAGCACGACAATGACCCAAAACACACAGCAAACGTGGTGAAGAAATGGTTAGCAGACAACAACATTAACGTTTTGCAGTGGCCTAGCCAGAGTCCTGACTTGAATCCAATTGAGAATCTGTGGAGGGAGCTAAAGATCAGGGTGATGGCAAGAAGACCCTCCAACCTGAAAGATTTGGAGCTCATTGCTAAAGATGAATGGGCAAAAATGCCTGTGGAGACATGCTAAAAGCTGGTCTGCAATTATAGGAAGCGTTTGGTTGCTGTAATAGCCAATAAAGGCTTTTTTCTATTGATTATTGAGAAGGGTATGAATAATTCTGGACATGATACTTTTTGCTAAAATATCAATAAAACCTGAGAAATATTTTTTTCCACAATGATGCCTCTTGTACATCATCTTATTATCTTTGGGGAGACACCTGTGTCATTTCTGCTCAAAAAAGAACTTGCTGGTTGAACAAAAGTAACTTTAAGTCAAAATTTGGCAGGGGTATGAATAATTATGGGCTTAACTGTATATATATACATATATATATATATATATATATATATATATATATATATATATATACATATATATATATATGTATATATATATATGTAGGGTTACTTTTGCACATGCTGTCCACAGCAAGGAATAATCTCTGGTAGTGACGGGCAGCTGAACCATTCAACTCAAAATAGAAGATGATAAATGCACATCGGCCCTCTCGATGGGAAATTTGAGTATTAAAAAAATAACAAGACGGAGCAGTCGACCGAGATAAAGTATTATGCACATTGTGCAAGAAGGAATTTTCTTGCACAATGTGGATTGCAACAAACTGTAGACCTATTAATATGGTTGACAACACACGCTTTACATAGCTTTCGTTCCTCTTTTCAAGGACTTGAATTGCCTCCCCAAGAGTGACAGAGAGAGAGTGGATAAATGTTTACAGAGTTTTTTGTTAACATGAATGTTCAAGATGTTCAATAAACATGTTAAGTGCGTATATCTTCCCTTTTTTCTTGAGTCTATTTATCATCATCTATCTCATGCAAAATGAAATGCGATTAATATAGAATAAAAATGAATGATATTTAATCATTGTTAATCAAAATTAATCCACAGCAACCCTGTGATGAATCTGATAAAAAACTGTAATTGTTTGACAGCATTAATAGATCTTATATATTAGTGTATACTTACCTGTTAGCGTATAGGTTGTTTAAAAAATTGTATTTCACAGCAGAGAACCTGTGCTAAAAGATTGAAGAAAACTCTTCAAATTTTCTTTGAATTTAAGCATACATTCTTTTTGTGTTTATTCTCCATTTACTTCATTATATTGCATTAATGTCAGTTATAAGCTTAGTAAAATGTTGAAAAATGTAATTGCAACCAGGCTGTTGATCAAGTAATTGCAATTGATAATAATTAATTAATTATTAATTAATTAATCATTAATAATGATTAATTACAGAAAATTATGTGATTGATTTCTTTTTTTAAACCATCGTCAGCTCTAATACCCACACACACACACACACACATACATATATATATATATATATATATACACACACACACACATATATATATATATATATATATATATATATATATGCATATATACACACACACACACATATATATATATATATATATATATACATATATGATTCAGCATCCAGTGTGGGAAGCACTTCCTCTGATTTAGCAGAGTCTTGTGGTCTATATCTGTAGTACAATCCTGCTGATCAGTTGATCAGTGCTGTTGAAATTAATAATGGCATGGTGACTTTTTTAACCTCTCTTCTCCTGTTTTTTTTTTCTTTTTTTTTTGCCTCTTTCAGACCATAAAATGATCACAGCTTCGTCTGGACAGAAAAACGTCACTCTGACATGTCGAGCTCCAGACAACAAAAACATAGTTGTGAAGTGGACCAGAGCTGACATGAAATCAGAATATGTGCTTTTGTACCGAGATGAAGTGTTTGTGCCAGATGATCAGCATCCATCTTTTAAGAACCGGGTGGATCTGCAGGACAGACAGATGAAGGATGGAGACGTGTCTTTGATTCTGAAGAATGTAACGACTGCTGATAATGGAACATATGAGTGTTATGTCGTCCAGAATCGGAGAGGCAGTTTGAAGCTTATCAACATTGTCAGCCTGAGTGTTGATCCTCCAGGTGAGTGAGTAGAGTTGAGTGTGTGTGTGATCATGTGTGGGGTGTCATCTTGCTATGCAGATGACACGCAGCTCTATCTGTCCATGAAGCCAGATAACACACACCAATTAGTTAAACTGCAGGAACGTCTTAAAGACATAAAGACCTGGATGGCTGCTAACTTTCTGCTTCTTAATTCAGATAAAACTGAGGTTATTGTACTCGGCCCTGAAAATCTTAGAAATATGGTTCTAACCAGATTCTTACTCTGGATGGCATTACCTTGGCCTCCAGTAACACTGTGAGGAACCTTGGAGTCATTTTTGACCAGGACATGTCCTTCAATGCACATATTAAACAAATATGTAAGACTGCTTTCTTCCATTTGTGCAACATCTCTAAAGTTAGAAATATCCTGTCTCTTAGTGACGCTGAAAAACTAGTTCATGCATTTATTGCTTCTAGGCTGGACTGTATTAGGCTACCATGTGTCATTGTGAAACAAGTTTGGTTGGTGGTGTGCCACAGGATATTTTTAATCTATAAAATGTGCCGCGACTCGAAAAAGGTTGAAAAACACTGTTCTGTGGAACCAGCTTCCAGTTTGGATTCAGGAGACAAACACTATCTCTACTTTTAAGATTAGGCTTAAAACTTTCCTTTTTGCTAAAGCATATAGTTAGGGCTGGTAGTTAGGGTATAGTTAGGTGACCCTGAATCCTCCCTTAGTTATGCTGCAACAGACGTAGGCTGCCCGGGGATTCCCATGATGCATTGAGTTTTTACTTTCCAGTCAATTTATCACTCAACAATGTATTAATAGACCTCTCTGCTGAATCGTACTTGTTATTAACAGTGTTGGGAAGGTTACTTTTAAAATGTATTCCACTACAGATTACAGAATACATGCCCCAAAATGTATTCTGTAACGTATTCCGTTACGTTACTCAATGAGAGTAACATGTTCTGAATACTTTGGATTACTTAATATATTATCATGCTTTTTACAGCTACATGAATGTACTATTGCTGTGTGATTTATTACTATTACTGAAGGTTACTCGCCATACCAATACCAACTAGATTTTTAAATCTTAATATAAAATGAGTAACAGTAGGGTGGACATTAGGTAAGGCTGCACTTTTTGCAGTGATCTCGTATAGAAAAATATTCCGTGCGTATATAAAACAGGTCCGCGGCTCTGAACCGTAGTAAAGGGACCTCTGGCTAATACGGCGGGTTCCGTGTCGGGCTCGTAGCTGAAAACTTTACTTTGTTGTCTGGGTCAACTTTGCTTGAGTGACAGAGAGAGGCGTTGAAAGGCTGCTCCAACAGAACTTATTGTTTCGGAGGAAAACACGAACAGTGTACAGTTGAGTCTTAATAGCTTACTTACAAATGGGCTCGTCAGGCACTCTTCTTGGCTGCAGTGGTTATTATTATATTTACATGCTTCCAGCTCCCGTTTCTGCTCAGTGACAGCTCATACTTTTCCACTTTTTGTCTCCCTAATTCGCACTCACAGACACATAATAGGTATGGCAGTCCATTCTCCCTGCAGCACAGACTACACTGCCCATCAGGCTACAGTCTTTGGGGCGATGCCTGTAACACTCTGCCTATTGCCTTCATATTAAATAATTTTTTGAATATTTTTTAAAAATATTTTTTCACGTCATTATGCTCGCCGCTATTGGAGGTGACATGGGCCGCCAGATTGAGACACAGAGCCTCTTAATGCGTGTGGAAACAAAAAATAGAGAAGGCATAGCCTAACATATGAAACAGGAAAATACCACCGTGTAATCCATTTATTTCAACAAAGTAAATGTATTCTGAATACCACCTTTTTAAACTGTAACTGTAACGGAATACAGTTACTCATATTTTGTATTTTAAATATGTAATGGCAGTATTCCGTTACTCCACAACACTGGTTATTAATCTCTCTCTCTCTTCCACAGCATGTCTTTATCCTGTCTTCCTTCTCTCACCCCAACCGGTTGCAGCAGATGGCCCCGCCCCTCCCTGAGCCTGGTTCTGCCGGAGGTTTCTTCCTGTTAAAAGGGAGTTTTTCCTTCCCACTGTCGCCACAGTGCTTGCTCATAGGGAGTCATATGATTGTTGAGTTTTTCTCTGAATGTATGTATTATGTATTATTGTAGGGTCTACCTTACAATATAAAGCACCTTGATGCGACTGTTGTTGATTTGGCGCTATATATATATAAAATTTAATCGAATTGATCAGAAGTGAAGCTGCTTCCTGGTTGTTGATGTTTGTTTCTAAAGATGTTGTTGATGAGACTTTGTGGAAAGCAGCTGGTCTGAGTTAGGGGTGGGTTTCAATAATCAATTTCCCATCTCAAATCTCTGTTTTCTGCATTATTCGCTTGCTTATTGCGCATCAGTCTACTGTTGTTTAAAGTGCTGTCTGTGGCTGTTTTTGTTTGTTTGTTTGTTTTTTGTTGTGTTTTGTTTAAAAAATGACCTCCGACAAGAAAGCCTAATTTCTGCTGGTTAATGCTTCACGATTTAAGATTCTTTATTTGTCACGTGCACAGTTATACGAATACAACACGCAGTGAAATGTGTAGGAAGGGGGGGCACAGCCCTGCAGCAGCATTCTCCTACGGATCACACTCTGAAGAGCTTTTTGGTCCTTACCATGGTTTTCTTCAGTTTTTGTTCTACTGCAGAATATTTTAAAGTTATCTGCTATAATAAGCCAGAGCAAGAAAATCTCCTTTTTCTTTTCTGTGTTTTATCGTCAGTTACTTTGACACAAAGGCATCTGCTGTGATGCTTACACCTCTGATCAAGTCTCACAAGTGTCAGTACTAATAAATGATCAGAATTATAATATTTCTGACTGTCTTCCCCAATTCAAATCAAATCAAAATCGTGGATCGAATGAAATTGGGGTCTTGTGAATAGCAATTGAATCACAATACCCAGCCTAGTCTGAGTGATGTGATCAGCTGACATCCACACCTGTTTCTTACCCGCAGATCAAGCTGGAGGACACACAGAGGTTGGAGAGAAGAAGGATGGAGTCAGTAGAGGACGTCCTGGACTGATAGCTGGTGTGATAGTTTTTGGTGTGATGGTTGCTTTGGTGATCTTTATAACACTAAAAACCAGTCTGAAACAAAACTCTTTGCAGTGTTTTTACTGACTACAGACAAATCAGAGTTTTCTGTAGCATCATTCTGTACAGACATGTCTCAGTGTTCCTCTAAACTCTGCTGTAAACATGAATAAACTGGACAGAAACACACAGGTTTTACTCCTTTGTTGCAAAGTGTTTTGTAAAAATAAAATCGCAATGTCTGCCTTTGTGAGTGTGTGGATGTAAGCCTATCTGAGAAATTATATTCAACCGTTATCACCACAGTACACAAAGAGTGAGAAAAACTATCAAAATATCAACCTGACCTACAGACAGACACAGAGAATGAGAATTTTCCCTTATTGTTTCCCTACATACACAGGATTAAAATCTTACTACTTTTAGATTTTGTTTTAGTAAAGAGGAAGCTCAAGAATGTGGTTTCAACAGAGAACAGATTGAGTGACATGTCGCAGAGTTTCAAGTTTCAAACCACAAACTGTCAGTTGATAGCACCAGCAAGATTACTGGAAGAGACCAGGCTGAGCTGTTTCATCTTTCTTTAAAGTAACAAAATATCAAGATAAAACATTTACCTTATCCGCCAGCCGGTACAAACACACTTTTTTACATCTTAGTAAGGGCAATGAAGGGGCATAATGCTTTCCCTAGCCCCTTACCCTAACCGTAATCATCAGCAATGAATGCCTAACCATAACAATAACCTAATTATAACCCTAACCATTAAAATAAAAACAAAAATTTGTGCCCACGCTAAAAAGACAAATCAGTCAGAGGTACAGGGCCTGTTGTAATCAGTGCTCTGTGGTGGTCCTTTATACTGATTTGACTTGCACTCATATTTTTAGCCATAGTAGCTGTAAACATGGTACTCACATGACTTATGCTCCTTTGACAGCTGCAGGTGGTCCTCCCCCTTTGGACAGGAACAAAATAAACAGTTTAAACTTACAACATGATTAGAAGTAATTTCATGATATTGAACAGACCAGAATATGAGACAATCTGAAAGTAGTTTATAAATTCTCTCCTCTGACTTCAGCTAAACATTTTTCTCAGTTAAACACTTTTCTCAGCTAAACACTTTTCAGCGTATCAATCTGTTTGATAGTGGTCTCTTTATGTGATGTGAAGTGATGTTGGATGTTGCTGAAACATCTACAAACTATCTGAAGGTGCACCACAAAAGGCTCCTCTTAGATACTTCACCCAATGAGTTCTTACAATGTTGTTTTCTGCAGCTCATATAAACTTTTCCAATTTTTTTAACAAAAAAGCCATTACAGAGATTACAAAAATAAACACTCATGTTTTCTCTCATGCTAATCCACCTTAATATCTGCTGCAATGTAACAACACGTCTGGACTTCTTGACGTTTCTTGAAGACGTTTCACCTTGCTTTTTTTCAAGCTCCGTAGACTATGATGATCTGGATGACTGAGAATTTTCAGACAAATATAACAACACCAGAGCTGAGAACAGATGGAGTTACACTGCTATGCTCTCCACTTTAACCATTTTATCTCATTTAGCTCATGATCTTTGTTAAACTCACACCACAAACTGCTTCACAGAGAAAGACATTATAAGATGAAGGAGATCTGAAAGTAACACCTCTGAGTTTTACAAACTTTGGAATGTTTAAAAATTTCCAGAATATTAACAGGTTCTGCTATAATATCCAGTATGCATGCAGATTTGATTTGCATTGAAGCTCTGATTATGGCAATTAGAAACCCTTCAGAGAAAATATCAGGATCTTAATCTGTGGTTAAGTTCCACCTCATGTGGTTGCAATGTGCTGGGTGAGTTACAAAAGTGTATGAGTCGAGCCCCAAGAGTACGCTGGAATTCACAAATGTGTGTAATGATTTGTATGTGTGAGCGATGCTTTATCTGTGCTCTGCAGAAGTGATTATGAAAGCAGTTTACTTGACCTTAAATCCTATTGTTACTTGTCTGGTCCCTCCTCTGGACTAGAACCATGATCCATATATAAAGTGAGAGATCAGTATTAAGAGTTACAAATGCATATCCACGAGGGTAAACTGACATTTACAAATGTTACTCATACAAATTGAGTCCTGCATAGAAACATGAAATCAGTCAACTTCTCTCAGCCTCATATTTTTGACATGGTAATAAAACATATTCTGTGGTTTCATCTTCTCCACAATGATCTCATTTCCCTGTTTCTTTATTGGAAACATGCCAGCAAACATGCCTGTGTAGGACCACAGTGGGTAGGTGTGGGTGAACTGTGGGGCTGTGTGGGCAGGGAAAATACACATTCATCCCAAAATAAGGGCAAGTGTGTGTTACCGCACATGGCCCAAAGCAGTTTTTTCCTTTAGAGTTTTGAGTTTTCTGTGGGTGTCCAAAGATTTTACTCCTGTGGGGTGTTTTTCTTGTGTTCAGTGCCACATAAAAACAAACAGCTGTACAATAACACAGACCTACAGTGTGTTTCAGATAAACAGCTTCCTTGATCACATCAGCAGATTTGTTTCTCGTGTCAGAGCACCACTTTGTTTGTTCTAATGTGCGATCAGTAACATTAATCTGTAGTTGGATGATTAGAGATGTGGACACTGCGTCTACAGCTGGGGGAATAGGTTTGTGTCACCAACACTCGTGAGAGCTGACTAAATTCTTGCATTGTTTTTTCAGTGCTTTTTTGCATGAACAGCGGGAATCTCCCGAACATCTGTGAACACCTTGGCCTTTAAATTGTGAGCAAAACAGAAACAGACCTTAAAGTGAGGAGAGATGGTGAAAGTTTGGCTGTGATCATAGAACAGTCACCAAAGCGGTGATAATAGGCATGCATTAGATTTTATCTGAGCTAATAATTAATATTCTGGGCATTGTGTGAGATAAGAGGGTGTGCTCTTTGGTGCAGATTCAGCTGGGTTTCTCTGAGAAGACACATCTAATGGTCGAGCAGTAAAGGCACAGATCAAAAGCTGTTAAGCAGTCTTTGATTTATATATATAAAAATAAAATAAAAGAAACACCCATCTCGCCCCTGCGGGCGGTTTATCCTTCAAGCTCGGGTCCTCTAGGGACAGCTGAGAGTTTTTTTCGTGAGTGTGGACGCTTCCTCTCTTTGCTCTTCAAATGCTTTGCTTCTTTTATTGATTTTTATGCTGATTTTTTCCCTTTTTTCTGTATGAGCTTACCTGCGAGAGCTTCTGGACACTTATAGATCATTAGGACTATAGTGTTCTTAACAGAAACAGCAACATTTCTAGTTACCTTATCCTCAGCGCTCCGTGTGTCTGTGGCCTAGACACAGCTGAAGCCTGATTACAGCGTCTGGACACCGAACAGCCTCAATAGCCTGGAAAGTCGCTAACCGCTAGGCTAACTAGCAACAAGATGCCTTCCCTCTCCACAGATGACTACCACAGCCTCCTGCAGAAGATTGCAGTACTGGAGACAAAAATTCATCGCTTAGAAGTAAACGTGGAGGTAAATGGACTGTGTGGAAATGAAACAACCTTGCCTTTGATTCAAAGCAATGGCGATGAGCAAGCTAGTACACAGCTAAGGAGCACAGATAACATGACCAAGAAAGTAGACTCTGTGCATTATTATAAATCCTCAAGCGATAATCCCCCCTTGGACTGTCTTGGCGCAAAACCAAGACATAAATCATGTCTCCTGGAAGGGGGAGGACGTATCACAGGCAGAGCACAGCGAGCTGAAATCTCTGAAACCGACTGGCCTTCACTTCCTACAAGACAGAGAAGCTCTTCTACCCCTGTATACGGGAGGAAACAGGACTGGACAACCGTGAATAGGAAGGTTAACAACAAACCTCCAAAACACCTGAATGTGAAACTGCAGAACAGATTTTCTCCACTATCAAAGGACCCTGGATCTATATCGGACAACCATCCATCTAAAAGTAGCGAAGTAAGGTCTGAAAATCTGTTGAAAAGTAAAAGGCCACAGGGAAAGCTAAAGGCTAGGCCTGAAACTCTGATTTTGGGTGACTCTGCCGTAAAGGATGTACAAAGGATGTGCGGTAAGAACACTAAAGTCCTCTGCTTTCCTAAGGATATGGTCAACAACCTGAAGGAGAGAATTCTTCAGATTGCAGATGAATATCCAACTGTGACAAACATTGTTCTGCATACAGGGTCAAACGTTGTGTCCAAACAACAGTCGGAGGTTCTGAAACGGGACTTTACTGGATTATTAAATACTGTAAACTCTCTGAATGCAGCTGTATTCATCAGTGGACCTGTACCGCCCGTCAGAGGAGGAGACGAGAGATTCAGCAGATTGTTTGCACTGAATAAATGGCTTATATCAGCATGTACTGACCACTCAGTGCATTTTATTAACAACTTTAATATTTTTTGGGAACGCAGGCATCTGTTTAAAGCAAATGGATTTAATTTTAACAAGTCAGGGGTGAAACTGTTCACCTCCAACTTGTTTTATTCCATACGTCATCCATCTGTGCTTGGTGCCAAGGCTGAGATAAACGAGGAGTTATCTCATAAAGAGGAACAAACAGTACTCCAACAACAGACAAAGCCCAGCAGAAACCTTGAGGAGGAGCTCCATCTGCCCCCACCCGGGAAGAGCCTCAGAAAGGAGAGATGTCTGAGGCAAGAAGAGGGGTCCCTACTTTCCTCCAACTCTCTCAACAACACCAACGACCAGGACCAGGGGCCACGACCTCCCCCAGTCCCCCAAACCCCTGATAGGCCTTCACCCTCCTCCCCCTCCCTTTCTCCCTCCTCCCCACACCTGAAATTCACTGAGGAGATGATGGAGCTGCTCAATGCTGGGCTCAGATCTACCCCGGCCCAATCCTTTTTGTCCCCATAAAAACCCCCACCAGAGCAGCCAAAGGTTCGCCATCGAGCCCCGCCCTCAACAGAGCAATCGAAGTTACATCGCGCAGCCTCGCCCCCCTTAGTTCCTCCTTACCACCTTCATGCTCTGTCTCCGCAGTCTGATGTGTGATGTGTGGAGGGTCCAGGCTGTGAGGATTATGGCAGTGATGACTTTTCCCAGGAGAAGCTGGGACCCTGTTTACTAGAAGGTTTTAAAATTTCTGTACTTTTAGGTGACAGAAGAAGACATGTGGCCTGGTCAAAACACAGAGAGCTGCACTCTAAAAGATCTTTAAATATAGTAAACATACCTTGTGTGCCACAGACTGCTCCCAAACACGAGGGGGCAAATAATACCTCTAAAACACTTAAGTTGGCTTTATTAAACATTAGATCTTTAGCTGGGAAAACATTTTTAATTAATGATTTAATCACCGAGCACAGCCTTGATTTTATGTTTTTAACTGAAACTTGGTTGGACCAAAGTAACAGTGGAGCTGTTCTCATCGAGTCGACCCCTCCTAACTACAGTTTTATCAGTGAGGCCAGGGTGAGCAGGAGAGGAGGAGGGGTTCTGTCTTATTTAATGAATCATTTCAATGTAAGCAGTTATCTCTTGGTAGTTTTCAGTCTTTTGAATATGTGGCTTTACAGCTGAAGGCCCCATCCAAAGTTGTGTTCCTTAATGTTTACAGGCCTCCCAAATACTGTGCAGACTTTTTTAATGACCTCAGTGAACTGCTGTCTGTGATCTGTGTTGATTTCGACTGTGTAATTATTGTTGGGGATTTTAACATCCATGTGGACAACCCTCAGGACAAAGGGACAAAAGACCTGAGTAACACTCTGGGCAACTTTGGGCTGACTCAGCATGTAACAGAGGCCACACATAATAGAGGACACACTCTTGACCTACTGATCTCCAAGGGCCTGAGCATTTCAAAGGTTACTGTATCTGATGTGGGCCTGTCTGATCATTACTGTTTTCTTTGAAAGTAAAATCTCAGCCCACACAAATATATCAACAGCAGTGATCACAAAACGGTGTATAACTGAACACAGCAGTGAGCTCTTTAACCAGGTCTTCCCATTAACACCTGACCTGTCCAGAGGTTCAGTCAATGAGCTCGTCACTAGCTTCAATGCTAAAATGTTAAATGTAATGGACACTATTGCTCCCATTAAGGTGAAGGTTATCTCTGGAAGGAAGAAGTCTCCATGGAGAAACTCCACACTGGTGAAAAATGAAAAAAAGAGAGTGTAGGAAAGCTGAGCGCAGATGGAGAAAAACAAACCTCCAGGTTCATTATGACATCTATAAAGAGAAACTTCACAATTATAATTTACAACTGAGGAGTGCAAGGAGGTCCTACTTCTCTGACATCATCACCAAAAACAGTCATAATGCTCGGGTCTTATTTTCTACAGTTGACAGGCTAACAAACCCTCCTGTGTCAGTGGCAGCTGAACTTCATTCGACCACGGCCTGCAATGACTTTGCCAAATTCTTCACAGAAAAAATCCAAAAGATTAGACAAGCAATTGGTACATCAACAGCAGATCCAGGATATGTACTGTGTCCACCGAAAACTGTTTAAATACCATGAACCAGTTTCACCCTATTAACAGCAAAGACCTGGAGGACATCTTAGGTCAACTGAACTCCTCCTCTTGCTGTTTAGATGTCCTGCCAACAAGTTTTTTCAAAAAGGTCTCAAAGACTTTGGAGTCAGACCTGTTACAGATTGTAAACTTTTCTTTAATATCAGGTGTGTTTCCAGAACCACTAAAACTGCTGTAATTAAACCTATACTGAAAAGGACAATCTTGACAAGACACAAATGAATAACTACAGGCCGATCTCAAATCTCCCATTTTTAAGTAAGATCATTGAAAGAGCAGTTTCTCAACAGCTCAATTACTTCTTAACACAGAATAACTGCTATGATGCCTTCCAGTCAGGTTTTAGACAGAACCACAGCACTGAAACCGCTCTGACCAAAGTGTTTAATGACATATGTCTGAATACAGACAGTGGAAAAATGTCAGTCTTAGTTTTACTGGATCTCAGTGCAGCATTTGACACAGTTGCCCACAACATATTACTCAAACGACTGGAGAACTGGGCAGGTCTTTCAGGAACTGTACTAAACTGGTTCAAAACATACTTAGAAAACAGGAAATACTTTGTATCAATAGGTAACTTCACATCTGAGCAGACAAGTATCACATGTGGAGTTCCCCAAGGTTCCATCTTGGGACCCCTTCTGTTTAACATTTACATGCTCCCACTGGCACAGATTATAAAGAACAACAAAATAAACTATCATAGCTATGCAGATGACACACAAATATATATCACAATGTCACCAGGAGACCGAGGCCCTGTACAGGCTCTTGGTAAATGCATTGAGGAAATTAATGACTGGCTGTGCCACAATTTTCTCCAGCTAAACAAAACAAAACTGAAGTAATAGTCTTTGGAGCCAAAGAAAACGATTACAGGTCACCAGAGAACTTCAATCTATACACCTAAAACCACAAACCAGGCGAGAAATTTGGGTGTAGTGATGGATGCAGACCTAAACTTAGAAAAACACATTAAGACAATAACAAAATCAGCTTACTATCACCTCAAGAATATTTCAAGGATAAAAGATCTGATGTCTCAACAGGACCTGGAAAAACTAGTCCATGCATTCATCTTTAGTAGGCTTGATTACTGTAACAGCATCTTTACAGGTCTACCTAAAAAAATCAGTCAGACAACTACAGCTCATTCAGAACTCTGCTGCTCGAGTCCTCACTAAGACCAAAAAAGTGGACCACATCAGTCCAGCTCTGAGGTCTTTACACTGGCTGCCTGTCTGCCAGAGGATAGACTTTAAAGTTCTAATGCTAGTCTATAAAGCTCTGAATGGTTTAGGACCAAAATACATCAGTGACCTCCTGACCCAGTATGAACCTTCCAGATCTCTCAGGTCATCTGGATCCGGTCTGTTATCAGTCCCCAGAGTCAGAACCAGACACGAAGAAGCTGCATTCAGCTTTTATGCTCCTTATATCTGGAACAAACTCCCAGAAAGCCTCAGATCAGCTGAAACACTCAGTTTATTTAAATCCAGGTTGAAGACTCACCTGTTCTCTGCTGCTTTTGAATAAAGCACCAAATCCACACTTTTAAGCTTAAATTCCAAAACTTACATTTTAACTACTGATTTTATCTACTGTTTTGATTTTATATACGGTTTTGTTTGTTTGTTTGTTTGCTTGTCTTAATTTTAAATCATGCTTTTTATCTATTTTGTTTTTAATGTCTCTGTAAAGCACTTTGAATCACCTTGTTGTTGAATTGTGCTATATAAATAAATTTGCCTTGCCTTGCCTTGCCTCTACCAGAGGCCTGGGAGCTTGAGGGTCCTGCGCAGTATCTTAGTTGTTCCCAGGACTGCGCTCTTCTGGACAGAGATCTCCGATGTTGTTCCCGAGACCTGCTGGAGCCACATACATACATATCTATCTGTTGTTGCACAGTTCTTTTTTAAATTCTGTTTTTTTCGACAGCAGTGGATTAGTGTATGATATTTGTTTTGTTGGACCAAACTAGGAAAAAGAATGAAACAAAAGAACAAACGAAAAACAACCAGGCATGACTAACTTTAAGATAACACTCCAAAACAAAATCTAACAGATGTGAGAAGCTGAGCTACGCTCCATTTCAGTCAAGCTCTGTGAGTTCAGACACCGTGGGGTTTACACAGTGAAGCAGGAAATGACAATTAATCATGAATTAAATACAAAACACACTTACAGCAGCAATTCAGTTCAATTCAGTTTTATTTATATAGCATCAAATCACAACAGCCATTGCTTCAAGGTGCTTTATAATATTTTGTAACGTAAATATCTTACAAAAATACATAGTGTTGCAGCTCCTCCAACCAAAGGCCGCGGCAGGCTAAACATGAGGACACAGATGACGCGCAACAATAGACGCATACAATACACTTCTGTAACATTTGCTCCTTTTATTCCACATGCCACTGTCCAATATACAAATCAGCACATGGGATTAACTATCAAACAAATGCACAGACTGCATAAACAAATAAGTGCAACTCACAAGAACTGCACTAACTACTATGCCAAACTACAACTTGGCCTATGGCATCAATTAGTGCATAAATATACACAAAACCATCAAGTTACAGTCAAAATACATCCAAATCATTCAAGCTGCGCTCAAGCTGCGGTCAACAGAAAGTTTTGCCTTATGCTCACCCTACCTTTCTGCTCATCAACATTAGGTGCGGTGACCAGGTGAGTGGAACCACATTTATCATCTAACACACCCATGAGACACGCCCCACACCCGTGCACCAATACAGTGAGTCCATTTAAACCAACCCACTTAGTCAAAAAAGAGCAACTCATATGGCTCCTACACATAGAAAACCCCAACAATCAAACAACCCCTTGGGCCTGTTCTTCGTACCTCGCTAAGTAAGTTAGCCGGATTTGAATGTTGACGATTTGGCGTGATCTTGGATCGTTCGGTTCTCCGAAGCTCATCTGGGACTTGCTGTCATAGCAACAGATCCGTAAGAGTAAGCCTGCTCGGGAGCAGGTTTACTTTATGTAAACAGGATTAGATCGCGGCCACTCAGGTATGTCCGCTGCAGTTATATGAAAGCAACAGCGACATTTCTCCACTGTTTTACCATAAATAAATATTATCAATGTAACCAAAGATAATGCAGCATTTGATTCTTTTATTGATTTCATACAGATACATACAGGTCATTTCTGAAAAAAAGGGAAATGTATTATTAATCATTCTATTACATGTAGTAGATCATGTCAGATGTAATTCATATTTTAGAGTAGTAATAGTAAATTACTACGTGCAATCAAGATGAGAGACCACAACTATAAAAGCGAAGGTGGATTTGGGAAGTCTGTCGCAGCCATGTCCTGTCCGTTTGTACGCGAGCAACCCATTGCGGAAGGTGGAAGATTGATAAGGAGAGTTTACAGAATTTAGCGTATATTGCGGGATAGACAGGATCCTTTAGCTCAGCGCGACGGTGTGCTCATAGAGAGATATCGATTCTCCCGTGAGGGTATTATTTACTCTCTCTCTATACATACATACATACATACATACATACATACACACATATATATATATATATATATATATATATATATATATATATATATATATATATATATACTTACTGTACTGTATATACTTACTCCCGACTTACTGTGCATGCTATGCTTCAGTCACCCCTTGCATGGGAACAGGTAAAAGTGATGGAGTGTTATGTCAAACTACACACAAAAACCCACAATGTCAATAAATGTCACAGTACAAAAGGGGTGTGATGAGGGGTGCAGGACCACCACCTGTCTTTATTTGCTCTGCCCTTTTCTTGGTTGCTGTTATAAACAAACAAACAGATTATTCCAGGGTCTCTTGTCATAGACTAAAAGCAATATAAGTGATACATATTACCATTCTGTAGAATATTCTTATATTTCACTTTTACTTTTTCCCATGTTCTAGTGGGTCCTGTTGTGGCTCTAATGTGAAAGAGGATATGATGTAATATAATATAATGTGGTATAATATAATATCACATGATATAATGTAATATCATGGATCACTTACGAGTTTAATTTGTCAGCAACTTTCTGCCAGCCATCTCTCCTTGCTTTTGCAGCCTTTGCAGTGTTCCCCTGCGTTTTAATTAGACTCTGGAACTCCTGATATCCCTCAATCAAGAGTTCTTGCTCTGCTGGCGTGAAATACTGAGCGCGCTCCTTCGCCATCTTCGCCGACCAATCACAGGGTTGCCGATCAATGTTTCTACTATCGATGCGTAGCCCCTTTTAAGCCACCCAGTGATCTCAGATTACTTCATCCAGCTGTACTAATCGTCAACAACAGGTGCGTTCGGAGAACCGGATTAGCGAGCTCACGGTTAGCGCGATGATTTGATCTTGGATGTGTCATTTGATCTTGGATGTAGTAAGCGAGGTACGAAGAACAGGCCCCTTATCAGCAAGCACTTGGGGACAGTGGGAAGGAAACACATAACAGGAAGAAACCTCCAGCAGAACCAGGCTCAGGGAGGGGCGGGGCCATCTGCCATGACCAGCTGGAGATGAGGTGATGAAGATGTGATAAAAGACACACAGTGGATGAGGTGATAAGTGTATCATTCAAAGACAACGGAAATAAGTTAACAGAGAAAATAATATTTAAGAGAACCTGCTCTGTAAATGAAATCAACACATAATTAAAAAAAAAAGAAAATCAGACAAACTTCTACTTCCTACTACATTTGGCACCTTCCTCCATGAAACTGAACTGGACTGTTTTGGCTGTTCTTTGAATCAGGTCAAGTGCAGTTTGGAGGAGAGGTGACAAACAAATTACTCAAATATAAATTTTAAAATTATCGTTTTCATCAGACCCTTTGGACTTGGAGTTGGCAGCACAACACTGACACAAAATAACAAACATTAGCTGGTGCTTTTGTAGTGAAATAAATAAATAGTTAACTAAAGTCAGAAAGAGTCATTTGATGCCAGTGTTACATTAAATTCAGTTATTATGTACAAAATAAATCATCAGCTTAGAAAATATAAAGCTTTGTTCACTGTATAAAAACACTTCAGAGATAATAGTCAGGGCACAGATTTAAAGCTTAAACTGAATCCTGCCTTTAGCACTAAACAGTGCTGTGGTGTAAACACAGTCAGCCCAGTCTCATAGGAAATATGAAACAGTCACAAAACAGTGTTTGTGTTCAGTGACACAAATGTTCACTTCATCACAGCCAACATGACTTCATAATCGTGTATTTCATGAGTGTAGCACATCTTTTTGTCAAACTCTTTAGTGAGAATAAATACTCTTTTTTTAAAACTGACTTTGAAAGAATGCCAACTGGCATCTCCATCCAACCCGGCAGTTTCAGCCCCTCCAACCTCAGGATGTGGACTTTTTACACTTTAAAAGGGGAAAATATTAATTTAGTGTTCAGGGACATGAACCACAATTAGAAGTTGTGACTGTTTCATGAAGTGCTGTGAGACTACATTGGACTGTTTGAGGTAACGTGTTCATGTATAAGAGTTCACATCCTCGGATCCACCAACACACCAGTCATGTCAAACAGCTTGGAACCCTCTGAGTTTAGGAAAAGAGAAATGCCACATTCAGCACCACATAGTCTGTTGATCTGATTTAAATTTTTTACGCAGCATGGGAACAAACAGGAAATAGTTTTTGGTTTTCACCGCTGGGAACCTGTTTATCAGCAACTCAAAGCTCCAACATCTTTAGAGCCCATGGCAGTGGATGATGCTGCAATTATACTCTGGTTTTGTGGCTGTTTCAGCCACCTGTTGGTCAGCTTCTCAAATTCTAGAAATGTTTTATGGTAACGATATGAAGTGACATTTATTATTTCTGTACGTTGTCAGATAATGTCTTGAGCCATGCTGAGTAAAAACATCAAGCTTGGAATGGCAGAATTTCAAACTTGTTGCCGGCAGCAGACTGCTCTGAATCCTGTCTCTGATGAGAATTAAGTTTTCTGTAGATCACAAAACCAGCAGCAGCAACCAGAACTAAAGCAGAAAGTGATCAACTTTCAGTCCAACAGATCCATCCTCTGTGTGTGTCTGACCTGCAGGTGAGAAACAGGTGTGAGGTGTCAGCTGTCAGGTAGGTGATGAGTGAAGAACAGAACAGAATCCATTTCCTCTTCAAACTGCTGTCAGACATTATCTACTGCACTCTGATCACATCACTCAGACCAGCTGCTTTCTACAAAGTCTCATCAACAACATCTTTAGAAACAAACATCAACAACCAGGAAGCAGCTTCACCTCTGATCACACACACACTCAACTCTACTCACTCACCTGGAGGAACAACATGAAGGTAGATGATGCTGATGGGGACAACACTGTGATTTTCTCTCTTCCTTTGAGTTTTTACTGTAAAGACATGGCATTGGTATGTTCCAGTGTCATTAATCGTCACATTGTTCAGAATCAGAGACACGTCTCCATCCTTCATCTGTCTGTCCCGCAGATCCACTCGGTTTTTAAAAGATGGATGCTGGTTTTCCAGATCGGGCATCTTATTCCGATACACAAAAACATATTCTGGCTTCAGGGCCCTGTTTCAGAAAGCCGGTTTAGAAAACTCAGAGTTAAAAATGATACTCAGGGTTGAGTAACCCCGAACTGTCCAACTCGGAATATTCGGTTTCAGAAAGGCTGATAACAATTAGTTCAATCAACGCGGAGTTGCTTTAACCCCAAGTTAAGCACGCGCATAAAGCCCTGATTAGTGGAGCACAGATTAAGCGAGTCGCCATGGAGACGGAGGGAAAGAAGGCGCGGCCAATGTATTTTACAGCACTTGAGGCCGAAATTCTGATGGCAGCATATGCCGATAACATGCAAATTTTATGAAAAAAAAGTAACACAGCCTCAGCTGCAAAAGAAAGGGAGCATGCATGGCAAAACATAGCCGACAGAGTCAATGCGTGAGTGTTAATTTAAAAAATTGATCTAGGGATTTCCACCCATTTAACACATTATTTTATTATATTTCATTTTATTTTTTATTTTATACATTTTATTTTGTGATGTGATGTGAGCGCATGTGCAACCCAACAGGCCCCAAACGTTCCTGGCAGCAAGTAAAAATGAAATATAAAAATGTAGAGGAAGAGGGTCCAGCCACTTCTCCAACAAACCTTTCCTCAGTAAGATGTTCAGCACTGATTTACAACCAACCTAAGTAGGCATGTACTATGAATGTCAATGCTATTTTCTGTGTTTCAATAGCTCCCTGTAAAGCAGCTGTACAAGACCTGTTTGATCAAGAAAATAAAAAATGCTTTTTGGAAATGGAACACTTCAAGCAGCAGAATGGAATGTGAGTGCCATCTATACAGCCAATCACGCCTGGGAACCCTGAAAATAAATGTAAAATCTAAGTAGTAGTTCAAGTATCACCACATCATGAATTAGGTTTTGTTCATCCTGATACCTGCAATTTTGTGGAATCCTCTTTGATAAATCTTGTGGGTCTATGACCGGGAACACCACAAACGAGTACAGGAGACGTTTCAGTGCAACTGTAACATTCCTGACTGCCCGACAGACGGTAGCCTTGAAACGTGCTCAGCGTCACCAATATTATACAGAAAGCGCCCGCTTGCAAAAAAAAAAAAGTGTGCAATACAAATAATATGTACAGAACTGAGAGAATGTCCGCGATGTGTCACATGAGCAATATAAGGCCTGAGGATGTTATTCAAATAAATTATCGATTGTGCTGAAAAAAGGTAATGTTCACACAGAAAATCATCAGGACATGATAAAATGTCCAAACGCGCTCTAATCACTCTCTCCCGGCGGAGAGCTCTGCGGAGAATTTGGGCTTCAACATCTACTGGCTCTTCAAGGAAGGGGCACGCCATGTCTGACACTTCCTACAGTCAGGTTTCCGACAAAGAGGCGGAGAAGTTCAGGGTTAGTTGAAGTAAACCTGCTAGGGGGCAGGTTAGCTTCACGGAGTGTGTCGTCATAGTAACTCACTCAGAATTAATCTAAACTTGCTTTGTGAAACCGAAAACCCAGAGTTTTCGTTAACTCAGGGTATACTTACTCAGAGTTTGCACTAAACCGGCTTTCTGAAACAGGGCCCAGGTCAGTTCTGCTCCACTCTATGATCATGATGATGTTGTTATCTGGAGCTTGACATGTCAGAGTGACATCCTGTCCAGAATTAGCTGTGATATTTTTCTGGTCTGAAAGAGGAAACAACACAGAGCCCAGAGGTCAAAGGTCAAAGTAAAACAGTTCACTTCTCCAGAGGACACTGGAGTTAGACACACTGGGTAAACCACCACACAGTGGACACCAGAAATGTTGTTTAACATCTTAGTTTTACTTTTTCCCTTTACAACCTTAATTTATGAACTCTACAATCAACAATAGTCCATTGATTATACAGTTAGGTTTGTTATGGCGAGTAGAGCCATGGCATACTTATGACCCCGATTTCTAATCAAACTTCTAATCAAAGGACAAGCGAGTTGTCTTATGTGCCAAAAATTTGGCTCCTATGCTTGTGATCGAGTTTTACATTTATTAAACCGCTGAAAAATTTGTTTGCTTGTGTTTAAGATTTCATCCTAAAGAGAATATTTGATTTTATCTTGTCATCCATTTGTGCCATTAACTCAACTGAACTGGTTTCATGTCTTATGAAATTTTAAAGACTTTTACATATTTGTCATTTGTATTATTGCTAGTTATATTTTCAAATAGCTCTCATAGGCCCTGAATTCTTGATGTTCTTGACTGAGTGTAGTACAATGCTCCAGTTGCAAATAAATGTGCTATATAAATAATTAAACTATTAAACTATTACAACATACAGGATGTTTACCAGTCTGTGCCTGGCCACTCTCATTGTTCCTTCACTCTGCTATAGACAGTGTTGGGGAGTAACGGAATACATGTACCGCCGTTACGTATTCAGAATACAAAATATGAGTAACTGTATTCTGTTACAGCTACCGTTTAAAAAGGTGGTATTCAGAATACAGTTACTTTGTTGAAATAAATGGATTACACGGCGGTACTTTCCTGTTTCATATTGTCGCGGGTCAGGATTGTTTGGGTTTGTTTGACAGCTACGTTCTGTTGTTCCAGGCGGCAGCGTTACGGTTGCCATGGTTACAGGGTGACGCGCTCTCTCTCTGCGTGTTTCCTGGGTGAGAGAGCGCTTTTTGTTGTTGTTGTTGTGCTAAGCTAAAGGCAGAATGCTACAGGCATAGCTCTAAAGCATGTAGCCTGATGGGCAGTGTAGTCCGTGCTGCAGGAGAATGGACTGCCATACACGTTATGTGTCTGTGAGCGAGGGAGGAGAGAAAGGAAAAGTCCGAGCTGTCACGGAGCAAAAACGGGAGCTGGAAGCATGTAAATATAATAATAACCACTGCAGCCAAGAAGAGTGCCTGAGGAGCCCATTTGTAAGTAAGCTATTAAGACTCGACTGTACGCAGTGTTCGTGTTTTCCTCCGGAAACAATAAGTTCCGTTGGAGCAGCCTTTCAACGCCTCTCTCTGTCTCCCGCAAGCAAAGTTGACCCAGACAACAAAGTAAAGCTAGTTTTCGGCTACCCGCCCGACACTAACCCGACGTATTAGCCAGAGGTCCCTTTACTACGTTTCGGACCTTCAGTAACAGGAATAAATCACAGCAATAGTACATTCACGTAGTTGTAAACAGCATGATAATGTATTAAGTATTCCAAAGTATTCAGAATACGTTACTCTCATTGAGTAACGTAACGGAATACGTTACAGAATACATTTTGGGGCATGTATTCAGTATTCTGTAGTGGAATACATTTTAAAAGTAACCTTCCCAACACTGGCTATAGACGACCCCCCTAAATACCATCCCCATCACAAGCACTATAAACTACAGCATCTCTAATATGAAATTTAACTCATGTTACTAAATAGGAACAGAATCAACTAAATCCAAAGAATTATTGACACATCCTACCTGCAGATGTAAACTCCAGAAGACAAACAGCAGTCCTGCATTCCAGAGTAATACAGCTGTTACAGGAGGCATTCCCACATGAGCAATCTGACAATCCAGCTGTTTGCTATGTTGCTATGTTCCAAATAGCTCTGTGTTTATTAAGTATATATTCAGGTTTATAAAGACACATGTTTTCTGAGCTAATAAATGACTGAATGGGGGGAAAACCAGTGGACAGAAGGAGGTGTTTGAACAAAGAATAACAAGACAAAGGGGCAGTACACAAATATTATTTTAATGAGTCCAAACTTTATGGCAATCTTAAGCAGCCCTCTAGTGGAGACAGACCAAAGTGGCTGTCAGCACATGAAAGAGACAGAAATGAATATATTTCTTGTGTTATGATCCTCACAGACACCCCCCCCCCTCTTTCTTTCCTTTCTTTAATGAAACTAATAAAACTGACTGGCCACTTCATTGGGTACAGGTTGCTGATATGATAGCATCACACTGTTGCTGCAGATTTGTAGCCTGCACATCCATGACATAAATCTCCCGTTCAAAAAACACCCAGAGCTCCTCTTTTGGACTGAGATGTAGTGTTTGTAGAGGCCAGGTGAGTACAGTGAACATCCATCGGGAGATGGGTACACTGTGATCATAAAGGGATGCACATCTGAGGGCGATCGTGGCTCAAGAGTTGGGAGTTCGCCTTGCAATCGGAAGGTTACCAGTTCGAGCCCCGGCTCGGACAGTCTTGGTCGTTGTGTCTTTGGGCAAGACACTTCACCCGTTGCCTACTGGTGGTGGTCAGAGGGCCCGGTGGCGCCAGTGTCCGGCAGCCTCGCCTCTGTCAGTGCGCCCCAGGGTGGCTGTGGCTACAATGTAGCTTACACCATCACCAGTGTGTGAATGTGTGTGTGAATGGGTGAATGACTGGATATGTAAAGCGCTTTGGGGTCCTTAGGGACTAGAAAAGCGCTATATAAATACAGGTCATTCATTTCATTCACATGGTCAGCAAGAATACTCAGTTAGGCTGTGGTTGAGGAAACTGAACCACTAATTAGCAATTAAGCTGCAGTCCAGTCAGATAAAGATGTTTCTGCTGTGTTTAGCGTGTGTGTGAGTCTCTCTCTCTCTGTGTTAAGCTAGATGTCTGTGTATTTCTCCTTACTTTCCAGTAAAGTAATATATTTAAGAAATAGCAAAAATAAATAAATACAATCCAAATGCAGGACCCGAGAGATGCATCTGGCCCTTCAGTTGATACATTTACACTTCAGTGTGTATTAAATTGTCTTTTCTTTTTTTTTTCAGAGTCGGGTCCGCTCTGTGTTTACGTCTTTTTGCGCTGATTCTGAGCTGCAGGTTTTGTCTCTCTCCAACCAAAATTCGCCAAGCCAGCAGCAAAAGAAGCAACAAACTACGCTTCACATGTGATCAATGTCGTCATGAAATCGCGAGAGTTTTGCTGTTTTGCTTCCACCACGATAAAAATCACACTTCATGCACAGCTCTCTCTCTGTTTGTGTACTTCAAGAACAGTTTCCCGTCTCAAATATCTGTTTTCTGCATTATTCATTCGCTTATTACCCACCAGTCTACCGTTGTTTAGGGCGCTGTCTTTTTATTTTTCACTTAAATGACCTCGGACAAGAAAACCTAATTTCTGCTGTTCAATACTGAAGAAATGTAAACTTTTTAAAATTGTACAAAATTGCAGAATATTTTTAAGTTTATCTGCTATAAAAAGCCAGACCAGGAAAATCTCTTTCATGTTTTTCTGTGTTTTATTCTCATTTAATTTCACACAAAGGCATCTGCTGTGATGTTCACAATTCTGATGAAGTCTCACATGTGTCAGTACTGATAAATGATCACAATTATAATATTTCTGACTGTCTGAGGCTAAATTGAATCGAATCAGGACTTTGAGAACCGGAATCGAATGGATTATAGAAATCAGTGATGATACCCAGCCCTAGTGAGCAGCCTAGGCCTGAGAGAAGTGGATGTAGCTGTGGGTAATAAGAAAAGATGAAAATAAGTATTGTTTGTTTGTTTGGTAATTTATTTCAACACGTGAACAATATACAGGTACATTTAGAAAAGAAAATAAGAGAGAGAAAAAAATACTATACAAAATACATACAAAAAAACCCCCATTCTGATTAATTTACATGTTGAAAGGGAGTGGGAAGAAGTAAACACTTATCTAATCCCACCCCTTTGCCATAAAATATCAGTTAATATTTAGTCAGCTTCCTTACTGATATAATTTGTAATAAAAATAGTGAACAGATTTCTGATATACTTAATACTATAATATTACATCATGATTTTTTTTTAAAAATAGAGACATTCACTTAATTTCAATATTTTATTTTTCTTTATAGTTCGAGAAGATCATATTTTTATAACTCCTTTTGAACAGTTTTATGTTTGGACATTGCTTTAATTTCATATTCAGACTGTTCCATAGTTTCACCCCATGAACAGAAATACAAAACTATTGATAACTTTTTTGTTAAGTTAAGGCCTGATCCATCTGAAATTCATAGCCAGTGCTCTGACACGGTGCCATCAACCTCTGAACGCTGAAAAAGCACAGTGTATACAGAAAACACATTATATGCTGCAATAAATGCACTGCCTAAGTGTCCCCTCTCCCCACTGCCTTTCAGCAGCATGCAATAGCAAACATGTCGTCAGAGGAGGCCGAGATGATGATTAAGTTTAACATTTTCTACAATATTGCCAAAGCACTTTAAGCACAAGATTGTTAGTTAATAATTTAGAAATTAATATTGTCTGTATGGACTGCAACTTCCCCCCCAAACAAGTGCACATGTAAAACTGCGGTGTTAAGCGATGCGGTTGAAAAATTTGAGTGCGCCTAAATTTTGTGCCGGTGCGTCTAACTTAATAATCAATGCTGCTGTGTTCAATCCTGTACAGAGAGAACCATTTCATCAACAGTGAGGGATTCTCCAAAAGGAGTTTGCACTTCTTTGTAAAGACATACAGAGGAATCACACCAATCAGCCCAGACTCCAAATCCAGGATAAAGAGTTTGAGTGAATGTGGTGTTGAAGGTATGGATGTGGATCAGTGTGTCAGAGGAGACTCTGTAGAAGGACAGAGTGCCAGCAGGACAGTCCACATACACTGCTACTCTATTAGAGACAGAGGAGGAGCAGGAGGAGGAAGGGGAGGAGGAGATGGATGTTTTTATCTTATTGTGTGAGACAGAGTAACATCCATCAGAGCAGCTCAGACTCCAGGACTGATCATTCCATCCAAACTTGCAGTCTCCACTGTCACCTTTCCTTCTGATTCTTCTGTAACTTACCGATATATCAACCTTCCCTCTCCATTCAACCTCCCAGTAACAGCGACCAGTCAGACCTCTTCTACACAACAGCTGCTTCCAGAAGTCAAATCTGTCTGGATAATCAGGATATGACTGATCCTCCTTCACACATGTCACCTTCCTGTTGTTGTCAGACAGTTTGAGCTTTCTGTGTGCTGTGTTAACATCAAGTGTAAGTTCACAGGAATCTGATGGAGAGAACAAACACAATCCAGTTGCAGTTATTGATGATGACTCCTGACATCAGAGATGTGAATGGGTGATGTGACAGTTTGAAGATGGTTGAATGTGTGCTGCTTTGTTTTCATGAATCACATTAAAAACACACTTACACTTCCTCAGACCTGGTCTTAACCATTGGACTCCAGTAGGCTCCACCCTGAAAGGAGAAGAGGGGTCAGACCAGCACAGTTTCTTTCAGCATGAACACATGGACATTACACACATGTCAAGTTTTGTTTTTTGCAATTTGATCTGATAGTACAGTCATTTCTTGCAAGATATACACATTTCGTCACTGTACTTATGTAAAATTAAAACAAAAACCAGCCCCAGCTCTGTCACAGGTGTTAGATGCTCTTTTGACACTCTGCCCTTCGATATGCATGGATGAAACGTTGAAAGACAGGACGATTACCAAAATGGCATTTCCTCATAGAACAGAAAAGGCAACAATAACAACATACATTACACTGGTTAATGCAGTGGAAAAGCTAGTTTGACGGCTTGCAGAGGCTATCCAGGATCAAAGTTAGCGCAAATATCATACCCAGTACCAGATTTGCACTTAGGATGAGTACAAGTAACTTTACACTGTTATCCACGAAAAAGTGTACTACATTTGAGGTATTATCCAATGTCTGCTAAAATATTTCCATCACCTACTGGATATTTTCCACTTAGAGATGCACAGTCTGATATCATTGCATTTGTGTGATTATTTAGTGTTTATTCGTTAGAAATGTTCTAAACTGCCACAAATTACCACATAATTTTTGGATTTCCTTATCTGGATGATTGAGCATGCATCAAGATAGCACAATAGTGTAAACCATTTTGTGGTCTTGGTATGATTAAAAAAATACATCAGTTGTAGGCAGAGCTTGTTTGGAATCAGTTTTGTTTGTAAGGTTCGTATGAGGCAAGCTAATATTATGACAGAGAAAATCTTTCCGATCTCACTCCTTAGACATCATCTATTGTTGCAGTAGGTTTCTCCATACCTGAGCATGTCAAGTGCACAGTGCATATCCTCCACTGTAATAAATAGCTGCTTCAACAATGTTTTGCTTGGATAATTGTACGTCAGGTCCAGCTCTCTCAGACAGGAGGATTTAGAGTTTACAGATGACAGGAGAGAAGTGCAACCTTCTTCTGTGATCAGACAACCTGAGAGACTGTTGAAAGATAAAAGGTCTTGTTTAGATCATGACGTACTAGGAAGAATCACAAATAACACTGACGGAGGTTTCTTTTGGTTTTAAGTATTTGTTTAAAATATAGTGTGTACAAAAAAAATGCAGTCGACTGAATTCTGTTTTCCTACCACCCAACCCCGTCCCAGATTAAAGTGCATAATCCTAGTTATATTTATCCTTTTGTCTATCTATCGATAAAATGTTAATGAGAATAACACATCAGTGACATCAAATAAACTTATTTGGATCAGAAATTTTTCAGTTTGCAGTGTGAACTCACCAGTCCACCTGAAAACTTACTAATCTCACAAATTCATATCTGAAACTTCAATCATAAAGTCTTTTTTTTAACATTATTCTAACCTGAGAGTTTCCAGAGTACAGTGTGGACTCTTCAGTCCAACAGACAGAATCTTCATGCCTGAATCTTGCAGGTCATTGTTACTCAGGTCCAGCTCTTTAAGGTTACATGACTTGGAGCTGAGAACTGAGGACAGAGTTTCACAACTTCCCTTTGATAGGTTACAGCTCCTTAAACTGAAAAGGAAAGGTCAGAAACACAAACAAAACAAACAAATAAAAAAAACAGTAAAAAGTGAAAATATATCAATAACACTCACAGTCCCTCCTCTGTCTTGTTCCTGCCTCTCTAACCACCTAATCCGCTCTATAAGAACTCTCCCTCTGATTTATTGATTTCTGCTCTTGTCAAATTTGGTTGTTCCCCTCCAAAAATCTTAACATCTTTAGCTTTGAGAGATGATGAGATTATAGAGAAATACCAAGGGCTGAAAGACAAGCTCGAGAAGGTGTGAAGAGTGAAGGTAACAGTGGTTGCTTTGGTAATAGGAACACTTGGGGCATTGACCCCCAAACTTGGTGAGTGGCTCCAGCAGATCCCAGGAACAACATCCGAGATCTATATCTAGAAGATTGGAGTTCTGGGAGCAGCAAAGATACTGTGCAGGACCCTCAAGGCCTCTGGGTGGAGGAGCTGAGCTTGAGGGACAAAGACCTATATTAGAATGTATCTAAGTAACCAGATTCTTACTCTTGATGGCATTACCTTGGCCTCCAGTAACACTGTGAGGAACCCTGGAGGTCTTTTTTGGACCAGGACATGTCCTTCAATGCACATATTAAACAAATATGTAAGACAGTTTTCTTCCATTTGCGCAACATCTCTAAAGTTAGAAATATCCTGTCTCAGAGTGATGCTGAAAAACTAGTTCATGTATTCATTACTTCCAGGCTGGACTACTGTAACTCATTATTATCAGGATGTCCTAAAAACTCCCTGAAAAGCCTTCAGCTAATCCAAAATGCTGCAGCAAGAGTACTGACAGGGGCTAGAAAGAGAGAGCATATTTCTCCTGTTTTGGCTTCCCTTCATTGGCTTCCTGTTAAATCCAGAATTGAATTCAAAATCCTGCTCCTCACATACAAGGTCTTAAATAATCAGGCCCCATCTTATCTTAATGACCTTGTAGTACCATATCACCCTATTAGAGCACTTTGCTCTCGCTCTGCAGGCCTACTTGCTGTCCCTAGAGCAGACCTTCCCAAAGTGTAGGGCCTGCCCCCTGGGGGGGGGCAAGGCCATTGCAGGGGGGGCGCGGGATGAAAAGGGGAAAAAAACAAAAAACAAAAACAAGGCAGCACGGTGGCACGGTGGTTAGCACTGTTGCCGCACAGCAAGAAGGTCCTGAGTTCAATTCCGCCATCAGGCCGTGGTCTTTCTGTGTGGAGTTTGCATGTTCTCCCCGTGTTTGCGTGGGTTCTCTCCGGGTACTCCAGCTTCCTCCCACCATCCAAAGACATGCAGCTTGTGGGGATAGGTTAATTGGATAATCCAAATTACCACTAGGTGTAAATGTGTGAGTGAATGTGAGTGCGAATGGTTGTCTGTCCCTGTGTGTTAGCCCTGCGACAGACTGGCAACCTGTCCAGGGCGTACCCCGCCTCTCGCCCTATGACAGCTGGGATAGCCTTCAGCGCCCCCCGCGACCCTGAAAAGGATAAGCGGAAGCGAATGGATGAACAAAAAACAAAAAAACAACGCTTGGACACTGCTAATGGACAGGTTTTTGACGGGGCTCCCACACAAACGCAAAGCAGGAGATGAAGCATCGCTGAATATGTCTCCAAACCAACCTCATTCTAAGCCAAAGACTAGAAAATATGGTGAAGCATATCTTCCCTTTGGTTTCACCTGCACAAGTGCCGAGGTAGGTCTCCCTGCAGAATTGGTTTTCCTTCCGTCGGGAGCAGCGCTGGGCTGTTCAAATCACGGACAAACAGTATCCCACATTCTTGATTTTTAGTTCACAAACACTTGTTGTAATGACTAACTACTCCTGACATTTTGGAGATGTTAGCTCTTTATACAGTAAAGTTACAGCGGGATACAAATAATATCAGGCTGATCCTGCCATGATTTGTTCCCCCGTTCAAATCACGGACAAACAGTATCCCACAGCTGTTTTTGTTTTTGAACCCATTTTGCAGAGGGATTGAAAAATGTATTGATAGCAATGTTGAACATTATTACACAGGAAAAAAAAACTACATGTAAAATAATTCCACCGTGACGCCTCTGCCTTTCATAATGGAGGGACAGTAACTGCATGTATATGTAAGCGTGTAAAACCTGCAGATAGTCAGATTAACAGTATTTTGTCTCTACCTGCCATTCTGCAATTCATCTCATGTAAACAATAATGTGGCGCACAGCGTGATGTGAATAAAGGCACATACCTCCTCGTCCACACGTAAACGCAAAAAAAGGAGTTTTAAAAAATCTCCGTTCTTCGTGTGGACGAAACAGCTGCGTTTTCAAAAATACCTGTGTAGAGGGGACGGAGCGTAAAAGAGTTGGTAGTTTATTTTATTACTACGTGTTATTTATTGCAGATTACATGTATTTGCTTAATTGTTTACTAAATGTTTGAGGTGTGAAATAAACCACAATGGAGCAAAATATGGGTGTGTGTGGTTGGGGGATGTGTTCGTGCGTGTGCGCGCGTGCACAAGGGGGGTGGGGGGGCGCGAACATTTTTCTTGTAAAACAAGGGGGGCCCAGCAAAAAAAGTTTGGGAACCACTGCCCTAGAGTATTTAAAAGTAGGATGGGAGGGAGAGCCTTCAGTTTTCAGGCCCCTCTTCTGTGGAACCAGCTTCCAGTTTGGATTCGGGAGACAGACACTATCTCTACTTTCAAGATTAGGCTTAAAACTTTCCTTTTTGCTAAAGCATATAGTTAGGGCTGGACCAGGTGACCCTGAATCCTCCCTTAGTTATGCTGCAATAGATGTAGGCTGCCGGGGGATTCCCATGATGCATTGAGTTTTTCCTTTCCAGTCACCTTTCTCACTCACTATGAGTTAACAGACCTCTCTGCACTGAATCATATCTGTTATTAATCTCTGTCTCTCTTCCACAGCATGTCTTTCATCCTGTTTTCCTTCTCTCACCCCAACCGGGGTGCAGCAGATGGCCGCCCCTCCCTGAGCCTGGTTCTGCCGGAGGTTTCTTCCTGTTAAAAGGGAGTTTTTCCTTCCCACTGTCGCCAAAGTGCTTGCTCATAGGGGGTCATATGATTGTTGGGTTTTTCTCTGTATGTATTATTGTACGATCTACTGTACAATATAAAGCGCCTCAAGGTGACTGTTGTTGTGAGTTGGCGCTATATAAATAAAATTGAATTCAATTGAATGCAACGTGTGTTGTTATTGTCAGTTCCATTTGAAATAAAAGCAAAAAAAACAATAATCAAAAAGAAAAACAGCCCAATTTGTTGTATGTATACAAATAATTAGTCATTAAAGCTGATTCTGAAACATATAATTAATTATATTTTGTTTCTCAATAAATCAGATTCAGTTCTTCGAAAATATCTCTTGTTGAACTGACATTCATTCCTCATCTTTCCAAAGAACACGTCCACCTCTCCAGTCCATGTAGATCCCAGCTTGACTTTATGTGTAAACCTGTCCATCTTCATTGCAAACAAAAGGCTCAGAGCCAATCCCCAATGTAACCCCACTTTCTCTGCCACTTCTGATGTATTACCACAGTTCCTTTTTTGGCACCCTATCATATGTTTCACCGAATCCTATGTATTGTATTTTAATCCTTGTATTTAAAAAGCCTGGTCAAAATGTCGCTCTCCTTTAGACATCTCCATACCTCTCTGCAGGGTATGTAAAGTGGGCCAACCATCTTTCCACACTTCATTCCCTTGATAGCTACCTTCATTTCGTCTGTACTAATGCAGCTGGAATTGAACCAGTGATATTTTGCTGCTAAATAAAAGTGTTAACCACTACATTATGGAGCCATATTTATTTGAATGTGATATAATCTCATGAATTAAACATTGTTTAGAAAGGAATTTGTTATATATTACATTTAGGTATTAGAACCAACTAAAATTATTCTAACCTCAGCGTTTCCAGAGTACAGTGTGGACTCTCCAGTCCAACTGACAGATACTTCACCCCCAAATCCTGTAGGATGTTGTTACTCAGATCCAGCCCTCTCAGACTAGACGAGGACACTGAGGACAGAGCTTTACAGCTTCTTTCTGAGAGGTTGCAGCCACTCAATCTGAAGAAAAGAAAAAAAACAAGAAATAGTTTTTTTTTGTTTTTTTTTTAAACGAACACAGGCATGTACAACACTCAAGCAGTGAATCATTTTCCACAGAGTTGTTGGACAGATGAGTGATTAGGAGTGGAATATATCATATATGATATCACCTGGTTTGCCCGTGTTTGCTCCAAGTGCAGGAAATGTTTTTGTGTAATTGTTAATTATGAAATAACTTAAAATTTGATAGAGGACATCAGACCAAAGATGGGATATTGCTCCACATCTTCAGGTAAAAGGAGGTACCTGAAGGTCTATCTATCTATCTTATATATATATATATATTAGGGCTGCCACAAACGATTATTTTGATAGTCGACTAGTCACCGATTATTTTTGCGATTAGTCGACTAATCAGATCATGCATCCGTTGGACGTAAAACGTACAGCTTATTGCACCAGCATGCATCTGCTCTTATATAACTATCATTAGCTTACAGCTTTAAGTGTTTAAGGTATGTGCTAAATAAAAATAAAGACAAGATGATAGTTTATTAAATTTTAATGACATTTGCAGATTGTTTCGGTGGAGTTTAATAAACTCAGCTGTTTGCTCCTTGCTATCTAAAATATAACAGGACACCGGAGTATATTCTTGAGCATCTCAAACTTCTGATAATCAGTTGTCTGCTTGACGTTTATTCAGCTGTGTAAAAACTATAACCTTAATCTCAGCCAAACCGATTTACTCAGGAACAAATAAAATACTAAAAAAGCCAAACAATAACATTTGTAAGTTATCTAAGTGACTCATATATGTTTAACCTGAGTAGCGAAAGACGGCGGTGGGTTTGAAAACGATTTGCCGGGAGTCCGATGTTCTTACGAGCTCTAGTGAGCCTTGCCCCGGGCTAGCTATCGAGCTAGTGGGTAACAGACGTCTCCGAAAACGTCGGAGCGCTTTTGAAAATATGTGGTGTCTTGATAAACTGAGAAGATACTTGAGGTTTACACAGCTACATTCTATGGGGTGGCTGTAGCTCAGGTGGCAGAGCAGGTCAGCCACAAACCAGAAGGTCGGTGGTTCGATCCCAGGCTGCCTCCTGGCTGCATGCCAAATATCCTTGGGCAAGATACTAACCCCGTGTTTGCCTACTGGTGGTGGTCAGAGGGCCCGGTGGCGCCAGTGTTCGGCAGCCTCGCCTCTGTCAGTGCGCCCCAGGGCAGCTGTGACTACATTGTAGCTTGCCATTGCCAATGTGTGTGTGAATGGGTGAATGACTGAATGTAGTGTAAAGCGCTTTGGGGTCCTTAGGGACTGAGTAAAGCGCTATACAAATGCAGGCCATTTACCATTCTCGCCTGAAAATATGTTAAACGTTTATTTTGTGACCCAGAAAGAATAATAAGTTTAATATTAGAACTAACTAGCTGCCGCCATTGTTGGAAACTGAGCTGGGCTGCGCTATGAATTCTGGGACAGAGCCACTTCTTTTTCTTCGGGGTTTAACCGCAGCTGGCATCCTTGTACATGCAGTGCTGCCATCTTCTGTTTCAGTCCGTTATTAAACTCTTAAATCCTACTACTTGTTCCTGCGTCTTTTGTGATCAGCTTCAAACGACGCGTCGACTATTAAATCAGTCGTCGATGATTTTAATAGTCGACGTAATCGTGACTAGTCGACTAATCGTGGCAGCCCTAATATATATATATATATATATATATATATATATATGTATATTAGGGCTGCCACAAACGATTATTTTGATAGTCGACTAGTCACCGATTATTTTTGCGATTAGTCGACTAATCAGATCATGCATCCACTGGACGTAAAACGTACAGTTTATTGCACCAGCATGCATCTGCTCTTGTATAACTATCATTAGCTTACAGCTAAAATTAAGTGTTTAAGGTATGTGCTAACTAAAAATAAAGACAAGATGATAGTTTATTAAATTTTAATGAAATTTGCAGATTGTTTTGGTGAAGTTTAATAAACTCCTTGCTATCTAAAATATAACAGGACACCAGAGTATATTCTCGAGCATCTTACACTTCTGATAATCACTTGTCTGCTTGAAGGTTATTCAGCTGTGTAAAAACTATAACTTATCTCAGCCAAACCGATTTACTCAGGAACAAATAAAATACTAAAAAAAAGCCAAACAATAACATTTTTAAGTTATCTAAGTGACTTATGTTTAACCTGAGTAGCGAAAGACGGCGGTGGGTTTGAAAACAATTTGCCGGGAGTCCGGTGTTCTCACGGGCGCTAATGAGCCTTTCCCCCGGCTAGCTATCGAGCTGGTGGGTAACAGACGTCTCCGAAAATGTCAGAGCGCTTTTGAAAATATGTGGTGTTTTGACAAACTGAGCAGATATTTAAGGTTTGCACAGTTACATTCTCGCCTGAAAATATGTTAAACGTTTATTTTGTGACCCAGAAAGAATAATAAAAGTAATATTAAAACTAACTAGCTGCCGCCATTGTTGGAAACTGAGCTGGGCTGCGCTATGAATTCTGGGACAGAGCTACTTCTTCTTCTTCGGGGCTTAACGGCAGCTGGCATCCTTGTACATGCAGTGCTGCCATCTTCTGTTTCAGTCCGTTTTTACACTATTAAATCCTACTACTTATTCCTGCGTCTTTTGTGATCTTATAAAGCTTCAAACGACGCGTTGACTATTAAATCAGTCGTCGACGATTTTGATAGTCGACGTAATCGTGACTAGTCGACTAATCGCGGCAGCCCTAACACACACACACACACATATATATATATATATATATATATATATATACATATGTACAGTCAAGCCCACAATTATTCATACCCCTGCCAAATTTTGACTTAAAGTTTCTTTTGTTCAACCAGCAAGTTCTTTTTTGACCAGAAATGACACAGGTGTCTCCCAAAAGATAATAAGACAATGTACAAGAGGCATCATCGTGGAAAAAAATATTTCTCAGGTTTTATTTATATTTTAGCAAAAAGTCAATAGCCAAAATAGCCAGGGGTATGAATAATTATGGGCTTGACTGTATATATATATTAGGGGTGCAACAATACATGTATCGGTATTGAACGGTTCGATACAGTGCTTTTGGTACGCATACGTATCGAATAACTTTTCTTCTGATGATGCTGTGTTGAGAGCTCAGTGGATCTGCGTTTGACTACTCCGCCTAGGCTGCACTGTCGAGCGCAGATCCACTGAACGCTGTGCAAGCTAGTGAGACAGAAGTTAAGCTCGTTGCTACACGGCAAGTGCCTCAACGCTACCCGAAATTGAACCTCCCCCACCCTTATTCAGATCTGGCGTTTGGAACTATTTTGGTTTTCATGTGAAGCATGACCCTGATGGTAAGCGCGTCGTGGACAAAAGTAAAACAGTATGTCGGATGGGCCACGCAATGCTCAATCGCATCGGTTGAAACTAGTGCGTTAGCGCAGTTAGCTTGTTAACGTGTTGACGTCGTCCAGCCCCAAGCACGGGGCAATCCGCGGTAACTCGTTTATGGAGATTTGCCTCGTTATGGCGTTAATGTCATTTTAACGAGATTAACGCTGACAGCACTAGTGGGAACACAACGAATGTGACTGCACATTTACTCCGACATCATCCTAGTGCAAAGACAAGTGGAAGCAGACAAAAACAACAAGCATGCATGCTACAAACTTCACCCGAGTCATTTAGACAGCCGTTAGCACATGATTCTCCTTATGGGGACCTTATATGTTTAATATGCTGCTGAGAATATAGCCCAGAAGAAGCGTACAGTATAGCTTTTATTTTGGAAAGAGCCATTTCTCTGTAATAAACTCTCTTTTTCCAAAGATGAGTGATTTCTCGCTCAGATTTTTTTTTTATTATTATTTTGTTGTTTTAGCAACATTACATTTAAAAACAGTACTTTTGAGTTAAAATATATATTTATAATTTTAATAAATGACAAATTTAAAAGGCATGAACATTTTTTGCATCAAAAAAATATCGGAAAAATATTGAACCGTGACACCAAAGTATCGAACCGAACCACCGAACAGAACCGTGAATTTTGTGTATCGTTGCAACCCTAATATGTGTGTATATATACAGGTCCTTCTCAAAAAATTAGCATATTGTGATAAAGTTCATTATTTCCTGTAATAATGATCTTACGGCGCAACGCATTTCCGGTTGCGCCGTAAGATGGCTGCACCGACGAGAGCTCCCAGTCATCTCAGCAAAAATGTTATTATTTATTTTGTTCTGCTTTCTATTACTGTGCGCACAGCGCGATCATACACTCGGTATGACAGACAAACGCTTCTGGAGCTACGTTCGTCAGCCAGTTCGGACTTTACAGCAGGTTTCGACTCCGTGGACGCTCTGCTACCTGGGATCCTTTGTTTACTCGCGCGACGTCGAGGGAAAACAAAGAGGGGGAAACGCGCCGGAGTTTTGTGCCGAACGCGACAGAGAAACAGCAAGCCACCTCTCCCCAGCATCCTGCTCGCGAATCTCCAGTGTCTGGACAACAAACTTGACGAGCTGCGTGCACGGATTAAACACCAACAAGACACCAGGAACTGCTGCGTTCTGGCCTTCACAGAGACATGGCTGGAGCCCAGCGTCCCCGACTGCGCCATCACGCCGGATGGATTCACTGTTTACCGGGGAGACCGAACGATGGACTCAGGCAAGAAAAGGGGAGGAGGGGTGTGCTTTATGGTTAACTCCTTGTGGGCTAGAGATGTGTATCTTAAAAACTTACTGCTCTCAGAGCCTCGAGCTGCTGACCATTAAAGTCAGGCCTTTTTACCTCCCGAGGGAGTTCAGCTCAGTTCTCCTCTCAGCTGTTTACATTCCACCACACGCTGATAAAGCTACGGCTATGGACGAACTGTATGACATCATCACTGGACTTGAGAACAAAAATCCAGAAGCTGCCTTTATTGTGCTGGGAGACTTCAACAGAGCCAACATGAAGAAGGTTCTCCCCAAATACTATCAGCACATCTCCTTCCCCACAAGAGGTGATCAAACATTGGACCATTGTTACACTCCATTCAAGGAGTGCTACAAACCCTCCCCGCCCAGCTTTTGGTAAGGCAGACCATTGTTCCATTCTGCTGCTGCCTGCATACAGACAAAGACTAAAACAGGAAAAACCAGCTTCCAGGGTTATTTACAAATGGGACAGTGAGGCTGAGGAGGTCCTGCAGGACTGCTTTGAGACAACTGACTGGCAGATATTTGTGGATGCAGCTGATGGCAACATCAATGAACTCACAGACTCTGTCATTGGATATATTGGAAAGTGCATGGATGATATCATCACAAAACCACTGTCCGCATATACCCAAATCAGAAACCCTGGGTAAATAAAGACGTTCGCGCGCCAAGCTAAAAGTGCGGACCTCTGCCTTTAACTCCGGGGATGCTGATGCATATAAAGCAGCCAGGTATGACCTCCGAAAGTCCATAAAAAAGGCCAGAAAGGACTACAGGGACAAAATGGAGTCCAGCTACCACAGATTTGACACCAGGCGACTGTGGAATGGACTGCGCTGCATCACTGACTACAAGAAGGTCAACACAGTCAGTGTTCAGCCCACTGCATCTCTCGCAGACGAGCTTAACAACTTCTATGCTCGTTTTGATGCAGACAACAGAGAGCAGATCCTCTACCCTCAGGAGGACAGTGAGGCTGCAACTTTAACTCTGAAAACAGAAGCTGTGAGATGGACCTTTAAAAAGGTCAATCCTCACAAACCCTGTGCTAACTTGCATATGACAAATAAAACTGAAAACTGAAAACTGAAACTAATGTACTGATAAACATTAGACTTTCATATATTTCAGATTCATTACACACAACTGAAGTAGTTCAAGCCTTTCATTCTTTTAATATTGATGATTTTGGCATACATAACTCGTGAAAACCCAAAATTCCTGTCTCAAAAAATTAGCATATCATGAAAAGGTTCACTAAACGAGCTATTGACCTAATCATCTGAATCAACGAATTAACTCTAAACACCTGCAAAAGATTCCCGAGGCTTTTAAAAACTCCCAGCCTGGTTCATTACTCAAAACTACAATCATGGGTAAGACTGCCGACCTGACTGCTGTCCAGAAGGCCATCATTGACACCCTCAAGCAAGAGTGTAAGACACAGAAAGAAATTTCTGAACGAATAGGCTGTTCCCAGAGTGCTTTATCAAGGCACCTCAGTGGGGAGTCTGTGGGAAGGAAAAAGTGTGGCAGAAAACGCTACACAATGAGAAGAGGTGACCGGACCCTGAGGAAGATTGTGGAGAAGAACCGATTCCAGACCTTGGGGGACCTGCGGAAGCAGTGGACTGAGTCTGGAGTAGAAACATCCAAAGCCACCGTGTACAGGTGTGTGCAGGAAATGGGCTACAGGTGCCGCATTCCCAAGGTCAAGCCACTTTTGAACCGGAAACAGCGGCAGAAGCGCCTGACCTGGGCTACAGAGAAGCAGCACTGGACTGTTGCTCAGTGGTCCAAAGTACTTTTTTGGATGAAAGCAACTTTTGCATGTCATTCGGAAATCAAGGTGCCAGAGTCTGGGAAATGCCAAAATGCCTGAAGTCCAGTGTCAAGTACCCACAGTCAGTGATGGTCTGGGGTGCCATGTCAGCTGCCGGTGTTGGTCCACTGTGTTTTATCAAGGGCAGGGTCAATGCAGCTAGCTATCAGGAGATTTTGGAGCACTTCATGCTTCCATCTGCTGAAAAGCTTTATGGAGGTGAAGATTTCATTTTTCAGCACGACCTGGCACCTGCTCACAGTGCCAAAACCACTGGTAAATGGTTTACTGACCATGGTATTACTGTGCTCAATTGGCCTGCCAACTCTCCTGACCTGAACCCCATAGAGAATCTGTGGGATATTGTGAAGAGAAAGTTGAGAGACGCAAGACCCAACACTCTGGATGAGCTTAAGGCCACTATCGAAGCATCCTGGGCCTCCATAACACCTCAGCAGTGCCACAGGCTGATTGCCTCCATGCCACGCCGCGTTGAAGCAGTCATTTCTGCAAAAGGATTCCCGACCAAGTATTGAGTGCATAACTGAACATAATTATTTGAAGGTTGACTTTTTTGTATTAAAAACACTTTTCTTTTATTGGTCGGATGAAATATGCTAATTTTTTGAGATAGGAATTTTGGGTTTTCATGAGTTATGTATGCCAAAATCATCAATATTAAAACAATGAAAGGCTTGAACTACTTCAGTTGTGTGTAATGAATCTCAAATATATGAAAGTCTAATGCAGGCATGTCCAAAGTCCGGCCCGCGGGCCGCAATTGGCCCGCGGTCCAGTTTTAATTGGCCCGCAAGTAATTTTATAAATAGAATAGAAAATGGCCCGCACTTCAACTTTTGCTTGAGTTTATTGCACTTCTTAGTTTTAACACCAGGGGGAGCTACTGTTGATCAAGGCAGTTGCTCCACCAAAAAGGACAATAACAGAAGAAATTTACCCCAAGTTACTAAACATGGCAGAACCAAACAAGCGAAAGGTAGAAAGTGAGTGCAGAAAATTTCAGACACAGTGAGAGAGTGAATATTTCTTCAAAGAATTCAAGGGGAAGTGTATCTGTTTGATCTGCACTGAAACTGTGGCAGTTATGAAAGAGTATAATGTACGACGTCATTATGAAACCAAACATCAGGCCTATGCATCCTACACTGGTGCTGAGCGAGAGCAGAAATTAAAGCAAAGGGTAGCTCTCCTGCACGGTCAGCAACAGTATTTTTTTTCGTGCTCAAATTGTTCAGGAAAAGGCTCCAATAGCAGCTATGAGGTCGCCCAACTCATCGCAAGACATGGCGAGCCTTTTTCAGACGGAGACCTCATAAAACACAGCCTCGTTAAAGTCACCGAAATAATGTGCCCGGAAACAGAACAGGACTTCAACAACGTCAGCATGTCCAGAAATCCAGTTGTGCCACGCACTGAAGACTGTCAGCCAACATTAAACTGCAACTGTCTGATAAAGCTGTGCTTTTGGTTTTTACTCCATCGCATGCGATGAGAGCACCGATGCCACAGACACCGCACAGCTGCTAATTTTTTGCGGGGAGTGGATGAGAGCACGAGCGCTTTAGGTGAGTAAAAATATATTCCACAGTACCCGTGTGTTAATGTGCAGTACACATGCTTCAAATATCAATAATGCGCATCAATTCTGTCACTACCCTGCTTTTGCGCACCACTTTCTTATATGCGTTTTTCTTGTTAACACACAGAGTACACACCGCTGTGCGCAGCACACGCACACGCAAAGTCAGCTGATCTCATCTGATGCAGATCTGCTCCTTGATCAAGTGACATTTGTCTGGAGTTTTGGCACGAGTGGCGATCAGCACCGCAGCTGGATGGCCTGATTTACATACCCAGCGCAGCTGATACTCACCAGAATAATTTACTAAAATTATATGCACTCATGTTATTAAGTCCAGTTCAGTCTGTTAATGTTGATAACGGTTTCAAACGGACGTTAATAGGTGTTTTGCTAAGCCTAATAACGTAAATAACAAACTTGAAATGTACCTGTCCCATTTTCCCCTTATTGTTTTTCCTGTAAATCTTCTGTCTAACAAGAAATCTGAGGCTGCTGTTCTGAGAATGAGCTACCAAAGCTTTTTCTGAATAAATCAATAAAGATCCATTTATGGAAAGCTGTGATGAAGGCAGTTTCGTCTTTAATTATATTCAACAATATAACACATTTGACCATTTTTAAGTGATTTTTAAAACAGTAAAGGTTATATACCTAATTTCTAGTAAGTGGCCCAGCCCCTCCTATATTTTTATGTATGTGGCCCTCAGCGAAAAAAGTTTGGACACCCCTGGTCTAATGTTTGTCAGTACATTACAGGAAATAATGAACTTCATCACAATATGCTAATTTTTACTGCTGTAAGCAAGCCTGACAACATCCAGATCACTTATTATGGCAATATGGCAATAAGATCATCACTGCTTTAAGCACTGCCTATATGATCTGGTGAGAGAGCAAGGACAGCAGCAGTCCTCTGCCCTTGAAGAAAGGACATCTGCCCAAGATGAAGAAACTTCTTCTCCAGAAGATGAGGGGACAATCTCCAAAGAGGCTGACTGCATTACCACTGATGATGAGAACTAGCCAGTGCCTGAATCCTCTTCTTTGGGGGAGGATTGGGGTTGCGAGGCATGGAGGTGGAGGCCGAGCAGCTGATGGAAAATAATGTAGGAGCATTTTCTGAGAATGAAGACCGGTGACTGAGTGGATCCCTCATGAAGGGAAAACCATGTGGGTCCCACTACTGAAGAGAGACTGCTCTACAATCCAGTACCCACTGGTATCAAACTAGGGGTCACCCTGTATGCAGTTCCCTGGATTAGCAGCCTGAGATCTACTTTTGACTTTTTTTAAAAAACAAAGGAGATCTTTTAGCTGCTGTGCACCCTTACAAACCTGCACGGGAGGCGAAGATGTGAGGATTGGATTATAGATGAAGTGGAAATGTGAGCCTACACCTGAATAAAGCAATACATAGCATGTTGGATGAAAACACTGGAAGTTCTCAGGAAGTAAAAAATGGAAAGGGGTTCTGACTCCAACTGACAGAGGAGCTCCGAGGACAACGTCTTTCCTTCGGTCACCTTGGCAGAGGAACTCCTCAGATGAAAACTGGCACAGGGGAAACAACCCAGAGCATCCTCCCCAGCTCCTCCAGTTACAACAGCGGAATATTTTGTTGTCTGTCTTTGGCTTCGCAGGGCTCGCAAAATCGCTAGCCCGACGTCCCGGGGCTAGCGATTTTTCCAGTCAGGCTACCAAAATCTATCTCTGCCCTGCCCGATCGTCTTATCAGTCGTTAGCTTACTATTCGAACATGACAAGTGAAATCTCCTGCAGCAAGCCTAAACATGTGAGAGGTTGATTGCGCAGAGAATCGCTGAGCATTATGTGAGTGCCCCACCAGAGGTCATCCTGCCAGGCCAGTTCAAGAGATAGAATGATGATCTTACTCTGAGAAAGATGACCAATGTCATGTTTTCCATCAGGTTCCAACATTTGGCTACATATACTTGTTTAGTGAGGTCAAATATCAACAAAGGAATTCCAAAAGTTATAAGAATCTTAGAATTGGGTTCTGTGAGTCACAGTACCTTTAAAACCTGTGGGATATTAGATCAAGCTTTAAAAAAAAAAACACTACCAAAAACAACAAAAAAAAGTTTTCTTTACAACATCACAGGATTCTTTCAACTAGAACGATCAAATCTAGGATCAGAGTAGAGATCCAATGGTCAAACACAGATAATATAACATTTGAAATTTGGGATTACAATTCCATAGTTGATACAATGCTTGTATGTATAACTGTAACTTGTATGTATAATTTTAAGTATATTTTTTTTTATTTTTACTAACTATTTTCATTAGCATTATGTCTCCAGACCTGTGTATTTTGGAACTGCATATAGTATCTAAATTATATTATATACAATCATGAAACTTGTTTGTACTTACAGAGCTTTGTTGGAGGCTTTGACCACTGGCAGCAGCCTCAGAAGAGCCTCCTCTGAAGCAGAGTATTTCTTCAGGTCAAACACATCCAGATCTTTTTCTGATGACAGTAAGATGAAGACCAGAGCTGACCACTGAGCAGGAGACAGTTTATCTGTGGAGAGACTTCCTGATCTCAGGGACTGTTGGATCTTCTCCACTAGAGAACGATCATTCAGTTCATTCAGACAGTGGAACAGATTGATACTTTTCTCTGCAGACAAATTCTCACTGAGCTTCTCCATGATGTACTTGGCTGTTTTCTTTTTAACCCGTGAGCTACTTTCTGTCTGTGTCAGCAGGCCTCGTAGGAGAGTCTGATTGGTCTGAAGACAAAGACCCAGGAGGAAGCGGAGGAACAAGTCCAGGTGTCCATTTGGACTCTCTAAGGCCTTGTCCACAGCACTCTGGTGGAAGTGTTTAAATGTAGATTGTCTTGTTTCTGACATTGGGAAGGTTGTTTGTTCTTCCAGCAGATTGAGTCCAGAGTTGATGAAGGTCAGATGAACATGAAGAGCAGCTAGAAACTCCTGAACACTCAGATGGATGAAGCAGTAGACCTTGTCCTGGTACAGTCCTTTCTCCTCTTTAAAGATCTGTGTGAACACTCCTGAGTACACTGAGGCTGTTCTGATATCAATGCCACACTCTGTCAGGTCTGATTCATAGAAGATCAGGTTTCCTTTCTCCAGCTGATCAAAAGCCAGTTTTCCCAGAGACTCCATCATCTTCCTGCTCTCTGGATTCCAGTGTGGATCTGTCTCAGCTCCTCCATCATACTTGACCTTCTTCACTTTAGCCTGAACCACCAGGAAGTGGATGTACATGTCAGTCAGGGTCTTGGGCAGCTGTCCTCCATCTCCGGTTTTCAGCACATCCTCCAGAACTGTAGCAGTGATCCAGCAGAAGACTGGGATGTGGCACATGATGTGGAGGCTTCGTGATGTCTTGATGTGGGAGATGATCCTGCTGGCCTGCTCCTCATCTCTGAATCTCTTCCTGAAGTACTCCTCCTTCTGTGGGTCAGTGAACCCTCTGACCTCTGTCTCTATGTCAACACATGCAGAAGGGATCTGATTGGCAGCTGCAGGTCGTGTGGTTATCCAGAGGTGAGCAGATGGAAGCAGATTCCCCCTGATGAGGTTTATCAGCAGCACATCCACTGAGGTGGACTTTGTAGGGTCAGTTAGAATTTTAGTTTTGTGGAAGTCCAGAGGAAGTCGACACTCATCCAGACCATCAAAGATGAACAGAACCTGGAAGTCTTCAAATTTGCAGATTCCTGCTTCTTTGGTTTCAGTAAAGAAGAGATGAACAAGTTCCACCAAGCTGAATGTTTCCTCTTTCAGCACATTCAGCTCTCTGAAAGCAAATGGAAATATGAACTGGATTTCCTGGTTGGCTTTGTCTTCAGCCCAGTCGAGGGTGTATTTCTGTGTTAAGACCGTTTTTCCAATGCCAGCCACTCCCTTTGTCAGCACTGTTCTGATTGGTTCATCTCTTCCATGTGTGTGTTTAAAAATGTTTTCTTGACTGATTGTTGTTTCTGGTCCGTCTGGTTTCCTGGATGCTGTTTCAATCTGTCTGACCTCATGTTCATCATTGACCTCTGCAGTCCCTCCCTCTGTGATGTAGAGCTCTGTGTAGATCTGATTCAGAAGGGTTGGGTTTCCTGCTTTAGCGATCCCCTCAAACACACACTGGAACTTCTTCTTCAGAGTAGATTTAAGGTTACGTTGACAATCTGCAGCAGGGGTTTCTGAATGATACAAAGACATGCACATGCACACACACACACACACACACACACACACACACACACACACACACACACAAACAAACGGGGTATCAGTAAGATTTTTCTTATCGTAAAAAGAGCAAACAACAGTTTTTCAGTTTGAAAAAAATCCAGAACCAATTCTATAATTAGAGTAAGAGTATTGCTGGTATTTTGCTGTTCACATGTCACCTTTATTGTGAAGTGTGCTCAGATATTGCAATAACTGTTGTGGAATTGCTCCCATTTTTATACTCAACTGTTTTATTTTATTGCACATCAACCTGAAATCTGTTCTGCTGGTAGATGGGTGATATTCCCTTGTTATGTCTTCTTTCAAAAGTAGTTTAAATATCTGCAGAAAATCTAAGTGTGTGACTTGTGTTGTTTCTAAGAACCCATAAACATTTCAGAGCCTGCAGTCAAAGCACCTCTGAATGCAGCAAAAAAGGCAGCCCCTAATGTTAAAACACAAAAACAAATATATTTTCCTTTTGTCTTCTGTTGAGGCCATTTATGCATTTCAAAAGTAGATTGGAAATCTTCCAATAGCATTTGTTTCCTATATGATGTCCTATCTTTTTCAAAAAAAAATCTCTAAATGCTATACATATATTGTCCTGAAGACAGCAGAAAAGGTTCATTGTTCTTCCTACTTTCTACCATGACTTAATAAAGTACTAGGGCTTGATTATACTCTATTGTAGGCAGCCAGGGACAGCTGGAGACCTGATAGTCTAGCAGTCACTCCTGTTCTTATTTGAAATCCACTTAAGCGTTCTGGGTCGAGACGATGTGTAGTTGATGCATTGCAAATTCTCTTTGTACAGGTTCTTTATTTTCAGTTTACATATTAACTATTTTCTGTCTGAAACTGGAAATATACTCTAGATCATTGCACAACTGCATTTTAATTCTGCTTGGCTTTGTCCATGCTCTAAAGGAGGGGTGTTAAACACCAGTCCTCAAGGGCCAGTGTCCTGGAACCTTTACATGTGTCCCTGCTACATTACAACTGCATAAAATTAGTCGGTCATTAACAAGACTATCAAACTTGACTGCATCCTGATGTGGCAACCCCTAACTCTGCTAAAGGAAATTTAAATAAATGTAAATGTTTGGAAAAATGTACATCTAAAAGCACTGTTATTGCACCATATTCATTCAATCATGAGCTGCTGTAACATGAATCAAATGGCTGAATTGCCACCTCGAGGACTCGAGGAGTTTGACACTTGCACTCTTGAGAGTCACAGCTTAAAAAATTATTAGTGTTATTCCCTCCATTTGTTGAAACATGCTTTTGAAACAATTTGAACCGCATGCTCCTGTGTCTTGTTGGATTTTAAACAGCAAAAATCTCCACACTGCTGAACTAATTTGTTCAGCACATTTTTTTTCAAATAATACTTTTGAATAAGATATGAAAAATGTAGACATGGTTTTAAAGGCATTACGTGATGTTTTTTTGTTTTGTTCTGTTTTTTCTTTGAAAATATGTGTTGTAGAAATGGGTTTATGTTCACAGTTAACATTTTATGTAGCACCTGAAAGGGACTGTGTATAAAAATGTCTCCAATACATGACCCAGTATTTCAGTTCACCTTATCAAATTAGACTCCACACCCTATTCTAATTTAAATACATATTAAACAGACAGACTAGAAAAACAATTGTTTAAATTCCAAGAAAAAATAAGGATAACTTCGAGCTGATCCGTCTCTTGAGACATCAGTTAATGTTCATTTTATTAGGCAGCTTAAAGTTTTTATAGAAATCTTCTTACTGTTCTCCAGACAGTCAGCCAGCTTCTCCTGTTTCATTCTCCTCAGGAAGTTTAGTGTGATCTTTATAAATGCCTCCCTGCTGCTCCTTTGCTCTTCATCTTTGCCCTCCAACACCTCATCATTGTCCTTTCTCTGACTCTCTAAGCATTCTGGGTAATCTGGACCCAGAACTTTCTGGATCTTCTTCAGCTCGTTCTTCACAAAAGTGATGATGTTGTCCTCCAGCATCTGGAACAGAATACTTTATGAATGACCCAATCAGACTGAAATCATGGAGTCAAACATCAGATCCATGTTGGACACACTGACAATCTACTGGTCTACAAAGAGCAGCATGGAGATGACTGTGAACAGAATAGATGTAAGAGTAGTTGTTGTACATGTACAGACCATAAATATGGAGTTCAGTTGTGTTTGATGCTGCTGGGCAGACTGACCACTGGGATCCTCTGAGCTCTGCTGGTTCACTCTGTGGAGGAATCATAAAGAATTAGTTTAAGCTCATAGCAAATATTCAACAAGTTATACCAGTTAGTTAAATTGTGTTGATAGGCCACATAAAACCAGAGTCATGATAAACAACATATACGTGGCGTTTTTCCTCAATAGTTTCTTCACGTTTACTGTCTAAGGACAGCGCAGCGAGACCTCTCTGCTTATGACCAAAAAACCTGCCCTTTCGTGTTGGTGGAAAAATGCACCATGTCGACCAATCAAAAAATGATATGGCAACATGAGATTTGGTTGTTTAGAAAGAGGGGGAAGACAGCAAGAGAGAGAGGGAGAGAGAGAGCAGTAAAAGAGAGTGAGCGAGTTTTGAGATGTGAGATATTTGTGACGTTTAGCGTGTTTGGAGTGTGTAGTTAATGTGTTGTCTTAGTTAGTGTGTAGTGTTGTGGATAGTTTTGTGTTGTGTGTCAGAACAATGAGGCAACTGCTGTCTCCAGGTAGAAACAGGAGTGATACACCTGCTGCTGTCAGACATGCAGGTATCAGGCTGTCATGTTCTCCTTTATAGTGGAAAGAAATGATTTTTTTGGAGTGGCACAAATAATTTGTGTGGCATCTTATTGAAGAACAGCTGATTGTTCTGTAAATAGTTTGAAATGGTTATTAAAAAAAGGTAAAAGGAAAATTTCTGCAAATAACTTGCGCATATGATTTTAAAACTGACAATTTATATTTGCATTTAAAGTTATGAAATATGATTAATTAAACATATTTGTGGTTATTACAGTACAAAATATAACTTTTTCTACTCAGATTTGATGGTTTTTGTCTAATTTTAGATCAATTCTGTTAACACAGTATGTCAAAATGAAAACATGACTGTAAATTCAGACACGTGAGGTTGTGCTGAAAAGAATGATACCAAACAAGGCAAAGTAAATAGGTTTTAAAGGTAAAATGTGGAGGGAAAATCAAGAGTAGTTAAAAATGGGCAATTATACCCTGGACCCCAGAGGGTTAAACAGGTTTTTTTAAAGTAACGCAATAGTTACTTTTCAAGTAATTAATTACTTTTAGAATCTTGTAACTCAGTTACTTTTTTGAAGAAGTAACTAGTAACTATAATTGAATTACTTTTTCAATGTCACTTGCCCAACACTGGTCATCAGCCATATTGAAGTACATTAATGTAACTGGTTACAATATGAAGGCTGAAATGCTAATGTTGATGATTCCTGTTTTCTGTGAAACCTAGCAAACACCCATAACAACAAATGAAAATATTTATAGTGGGGGATTTTAATCTTCTTGTAGAAGCTGAAAATGACAGCCCCAATGCTGAATTCATGCTTTTAGACCCCATTAAGTTCACTCATAATGTAAATAAGCTCAACTTCTACTTTAATCACAAACTGGATCTTGATTGACATATGGCATATGGTGACAGGTTGCCCTGGCAACAGACCTCAAAAAGGGAAAGTTATTGCAAGCTGCACAGGAAGTTTTAGTGCACAGGCATATTAATAAATCAGACACAGAAAAGAGGAACTGAGTAGAAGGAGTTAGTTTGTAATGAAACTGTGTGTGTCACGTGTAACATCTGAAGTACCAAAATAACACTATATGAGACACATTGTAGAGTTATAGTTTCTGAAACTGCCTTTTGGCTGTGCAGGACTCATATAAATGTTTTGACCACTCTGAGTCAGGTTTTTTCTGGTTTTCTCTGTTCTATCATGGGGATCAAAGAATTGGGTTTAATAACATTTAACAGTATTCCAAAAAACTCATAATAATTTCTTTACAAAATAGTAATTTGTAACAGTGGATTACACAGCAGTGGAGATAAGTTTAAGTGGTTATTTCACTGCACAGTTTTTGAGTTGGCAGTTCGCCTTGTAATCGGAAGGTTGCAGTTTCGAGCCCCGGCTTGGACAGTCTCGGTCGTTGTGTCCTTGGGCAAGACACTTCACCCGTTGCCTACTGGTGGTGGTCAGAGGGCCCGGTGGCGCCAGTGTCTGGCAGCCTCGCCTCTGTCAGTGCGCCCCAGGGTGGCTGTGGCTACAATGTAGCTTGCCATCACCAGTGTGTGAATGTGTGCGTGAATGGGTGAATGACTGGATATGTAAAGCGCTTTGGGGTCCTTAGGGACTAGAAAAGCGCTATATAAATACAGGCCATTTACCATTTACCATTTTTTATCAATGGCATGTGCTAACATAGTGCAGACCAGCTATCTAAACTATTTGCACAGGGGGCACTTTTCTTAGTAAGAGGATTACATTCTTTCTTTGTATAACTCTGGATGCTGGAAAAAAAAAAGCCTAAGATCAGAAGTGCTTGACTCACTAGCATCACTCACAAATGCTCATCTTAACCTGCTCATCTGATTATTGGGGTTTTCTCTGTAAAATGTGAGCAGGTGATTCACTCCATAGCTCTAATGAGATCAGACAGAGAAAAATGTCTGGCATTGGACCGATGGCTCTTTATCAAAATGAGCACACACTTAACAAGCCAAGGCTGGCAGCAAAGAGCAATCTGCCACTACAGGCTGCCTGAGGAGCAATGTTCCCTCTAAGCTGCGCACGTGCGCAATTGCGCACTGCTGGCACGGTCTGTGCGCACAAAAAATCTGCGTTGCGCACAAAAAAAAAATCTAACCTGAATTGAAATTAAAATTAAAACTTTAACAATTCTATTTTGCAGTGTTAGTCAGTAAGTGACTGGCTGCTCCCGTATGGGATTAGAACGATGTCACCTTATCCCATAGTCCAGCCACTGATGCGATTCACATTCGTATATACGCAGTTAATCAACGTCGTTGACAGGCTATGACAGCGTCCTTATGTGCCGATACGGGTGTTTTAGCTAGCAAAGTGGAGGCTGATGTGGAGTGAAGCCACGTTAATGACGACGTGTACAACCATTGGAGATGTGAGCAGGACAGACGGAACAACTGAGGGAAAAAGTGTGGAGTTTATACCAGTTTTTAAATTGTGTTGATAGGCCACGTAAAACCAGAGTTATGATAAAAATATATGCAACGTTTGGTTTTCTTCCTGAATACTATCGTTGTTTATATTTACTGCGGGAAGAAACGGTAAAAACAGCGTTCTATAAGGAAAACGCTCGAAAGCACTCTCCACCTGTGAGCAAAAACAAAACCAAAAAAACCCCCACCCTTTCCTATTGGTGGAAAAAAGTACCATGTCGACCAATCAAAAAATGATATGGCAATGTGGCATCTAGTTGTTGAGAAATGGAGGGAAGTTTTTGGAGTGACGGCGGTGTTTTAAGATGTGAGAGATTTGCGACGTTTAGCGCAAATGTTGTGTAGTTAGTGTGTAGTTAGTGTGTAGTGTAGTCAATAGTTTTGTTGTGTGTGTCAGAACAATGAGGCGACTGCTGAATGTTACAGGTGTTACAGGAGTGATACATCTCCTGCTGTCAGGCCTGCAGGGATCAGGCTGTTGTTCTCCTTTATCTCATAGTGGACAGAAATTATTTTTTGGAGTGTCACAAACAATTTGTGTTGCATCAGATTTGATGCAGAACAGCTGATTGTTCTGTAAATAGTTTGAAATGTTTATTTAAAAAAACGCCTTGGCTGCATTTAAAAAAACAGCTGCAATAAACTTTGTTGTTTGCATAACTCGGTTACTTTTTTGAAGAAGTAACTATATAATTAATTGCCCAACATTGGTCATTATATACTGTATTTTGCAGACAGAGAGTTACAGGACTCTCTCCCAGACCACAGACTCATACTTATAATACAAGTCAGAGCTTTATAAAAACAAAGAAAAGAAAAAAAAAGTTGTCTTTTCAAAATTGGAGTGCAAGTTATTTTTACTTCCAACATACTGCACAGGTCAATGACTAGATTTTTTTACATTTTCATTGTAAGCGGGCTAAAGCAGTTAATTAAAACTAGTCTAACATAAATGTAAATGCTGTAATTTGATTATTTTAATAAACCATGTAACTTGGATGGATTCAATGCTGGCATGATCACAGTGCACACGTCTGATGTCGCTCACAGTGGTCCAAGGGATCGCTCAGGGAGTTTGTGTGTTCGCTCAGACACATGAAAAATTAGAGGGAACATTGCTGAGGAGCCTCAAAAACACTCGTTCTTAATACGGACTCAGATTTGCAATAACAGCCTGTAATTCCCCCAAACAGCTGGACGCTGCACATTCTCCAAAGCATTACCCTAAGAGGAGTAAATTATCTGTTTTTCAACTACAGACTGTTTACATTTCATGCTCCAGTGTAGGGATAGCCTGTATTATTATTTTTCCCCACAGGGCCAGACTGTTAAATTCAGTGAAAGCTCACACACGGATTAAATGAAAAATATACACAGTCCTGATTTAAGTCGAACTCTAAGTAAATTCTTTTACAATCAGATATTTGTGAGCGTACAATATGGAACGCCAGGACTGCCATAATAAATTAATTAAATACACCATTAAATAATTAATTAAATGTGTCAATAATTAATTAAAATTGGAATTAATTAATTAAATAAATAGTTATGACACATGTAATTAATTAATTATTGACACATTTAATTAATTATTGACACATTTAATTAATTATTTATTGACACATTTAATTAATTAATTATTTATTTCACATTTTAATTAATTATTGACACATTTAATTAATTATTAATTTCACGTTTTAATTATTATTGACACATTTAATTAATTATTGACACATTTAATTAATTAATTATTTATTTCACATTTTAATTAATTATTGACACATTTAATTAATTAATTATTGACACATGTAATTAATTATTTAATGATATATTTATTTATTTCATTTTGGCAGTCCTGGCGCCTGGCTCTCATCATGAATTAATTTTATCCGTCAGCCTCACCCATCAAACTCAGGGGGCGGGGTTAACGCTGCCCATGCAGCTTAACATTTGATTGGTTGCCGTGCAAAGTAAGTCAAAACAGGTCGATCCTAGATAATCGATTGCTTGTGTGGACTTGGGGCAGCCAGGTATCCCAGAATGCATTTCAAATCACAGGCAGCAATGGTGGTGGTGTAGTTTTAAAATACCCCGTTTTTCTATCACCAACTACACTTTTAACAGTGTTTTAGCCGCGAATGTCGCGCCGTAATCTTCACATGTCTGGTCAGGTTGTCAACATAGAACATGTTTGCAAAAGTGCTCAGATGTTTTCAGAGATTTCAGTAGCTCTGCTAACAGTCAGCATGCAGAGTGCACCGAGGGGGTTACGTTAACCGGTTTGTTTACATATTCCACTCTCCGTGTTCCACATGTTGCATTCGCAGATTCTCATTTTCACCGAACGATCGTCTCTTTCCGCCTGGTCTTGTGTCTCTGTGCTTCTGTAACATAAAGAACGAGCTGACATTTTTCTCATGACACCAGCGATCAGCTGAGCAGGCCCTCAGTTTACCTGCATGCATCCTCCTCCTCACCTGTCAGCTGTTTAACACCTGCTGCTAATTCAAGAAACACGAACACGTTACCTGGTGATCGTCACAGTTTAACTGTGCAGCCGGTGCTCGATATAACGCAATGTCAGCGCATTTTTCTGCACAAGATAAGTAAATATAGTATTTTTCACGAGCGCAGAGCTGCTGGAGCACTTTCCTTACAGAGCACTTTATAGGCGAACCCACTTTATCAGCGGCTGATCTCCAATCACCGGCACAGCTTTGAAACCTCACCTGAGTTTTAGCTCTCAGAGGTTGTTTTATTTACAACTGAGCAAATCGGTTTGGCTGAGGCTAAAGTTACGTTTCATAACTGCAGAGTTTTACAGACGTTTAATGGTTCACTGGCACATGTGTTAGACTGAACTATTCGCTTTTCTTTATCTGGTGTGTTTTGGATTTAACAGTGAATTTTGAGATTAAACTGACTTTTAAAATGTTTTTATACAAAGAGGAAAGAGAAGGCGCATTTCCACCGAGAGGAGCAGAGTTTGCAACAGCGTGGTCATCATGAAGACTGCAACCTGGACAGAAATATTATATCTGTTTTTTAATAGTTATTTAACTGTATTCTAAGCACCAGCTATCTGTTAGAATTTTTAGAGTTTACTTAACTAAAAATAAATGAGGTTAACATATAATTTGTGTGATTTCTCTCTCTTTTTTTTTTCGGTCATGTTATGTTTAACTGTCAAAGGCTTGTTACAAACTATGAAACACATCGTGCAGACTTCTGGATGTTAGAAGAAAACTAATACTGCTCATGAATGAGACTAAAGGCAGGAAGGTGTCCTTTAAAACTAAACATGTTAGTAGGACCTCCCTATCATAGTTTATGATATAGCACGTGTATTTCAGTAATAGCCTACTGATTTCAGTGCAGTGGTGAACAGTCACACAGCTCATATGGGCGTTATCTGTGATACTCCTTAATTATAATTTATCCAAGTTAACGTCAGTTAACCATTCAGACAGTTCTTTTCCAATGAAAAACATAAACACCCATGCTGCCGGTAGGTTTCCGCTGTTAACATTATAGCTGCTTATGCAGTAACCATGGTAACCACGGACTGTGAGCGGCTGGATCGACAGAGGTCAGACAACAATTTTACATGTATGATCTTAAAACAGGACAGCCACTATCCGTGCTGGCCTCAAATCAAATGTGAACGCAGACTGAGTCTATGTTTGACGTTTGCTTTATATCTACTCTTCCTCTCAAACATTTAAACAGCAGCGAGTCTGCAGCTGAGGGAATACAAACTCAAACTGTCGGAACAGGTTTGCTCGTTTCTTGCGTGTATTATGTTAGTCTAATCTGCTGCTGAGTCTTACGCTGATGAAAATGCAGAAAACACAGATCACGAACACCTGTTCAACCAATCACTTTCTTTCCACTTTGATCTGCGACAAACTGACGGTTCATCTCTGTTACAGTGTTGTTGTTCTTTATGCTGTAGATTTTCACATCTCTGGAATAGTTGGCAGTAATAAGGATGCTTTTCTGTAAAATCATATTGATATGACCCGTGACATATTCGTAGATGACAGTTAGATTAGTCAGATGGGAAACTCTGTGTTAATTCATAGAGCTGAAGATATCGTGGAGATGCTGACCTCGCTCCGTGGTGTACAGGGCCGTTTACCCTCATGATTAATATCCACAATAAAAATATTAGCCGAACATCATGAAGTCTGTATGTGTTTCATAGTGTCGAATAACCTTTGTACAGTTAAAGCCAGCAGCTACTACATGACGGAAACACCAACGTTATCTCTCTTCTGCGATTATACACAGGTCACGCTGATTACTGAACAAAAACCCAAAGATTAGATGTTAATCGAATTTATTTGCTCTCTCTCCTCCTTAACCTCCTAGGACCTGCCGTCCACATATGTGGACATCACATTTTGGGTTATTTAGACCAAAATACTCAATTTTGCTCTACATGGGCCTGATATCCACTTACGAGGACATTATACTGCTACTGTTCTATCAAATTTTTAAATGACTATCCTCATTTGTGGCTCTTATTTTTCTTAAAAACAAAAAAAATCTGGAAAGTCTTTGTTTTTACATTCATTGGGCCCCAATATGCCCAAATATCAAAGAGAAATTAAAAATGCATGTCATGGAAGAGTTCGGGTCTTAGGAGGTTAAACATGTTTTTAATGTTAGTTATAATTCAGAATTGGCGAGTGAAACACGTAGAACACATAAGAACATCAGGAAATAACACCCCGATAAATATAACCTCAGTAAAAGAAGTCAGTGTCAGTGGGGGTTATTATAGCTGTGTAGCGGGGCCTGCGCTTTGTCGGCGGTAACAACAGCTCGATTGCTTGCGAGGCGAGCGGGTCTATCCCACGCTTTGCCGTGAGACTGGCAGACATCCCCAAAATCATCGAAGCACTTTTGCAAAGAGGCTGTATCTTGACAAACTGACCAGACATATGAAGATTAAACCACTACATTCTTGGCTAAAAAAATATTAAAACTGTATTTGGTGACACAGAAACAGGGTTTTTCAAAGTTCAGTTCTGTTAGTTTCCACATGCCGGTTGTTGTGGGCTAAAAACAATGGCCACCAGGCCAAAGCAACGGTTTTGATTCGATCAGCGTTAACCCCGCCCCCTGAGTTTGATGGGTGAGGCTGACTGATAAAATTAATTCAAGATGAGAGCCAGGCGCCAGGACTGCCAAAATGAAATAAATAAATATATCATTAAATAATTAATTAAATGTGTCAATAATTAATTAATTACATGTGTCATAACTATTTATTTAATTAATTCCAATTTTAATAATTATTGCCACATTTAATTATTTAATGGTGTATTTAATTAATTCATTATGGCAGTCCTGGCGTTCCATAGTACAACTCCTGACTCTGTTTAAAAAAAATTATTTCAACACCTTCAGGCAGCTGTTGAGATTTGGTGCTATAAAAACAAAACTGGATTGTGATTAAATTAAAAAGAAAATTTAATATTATCCCATTATTTCAAAATTAAGCAAATTTTCCTTGAACCGTCTTCAAAAATAAAGGAAATAATATATGAATTATTACAATTGAGAAAAAAATAGATTGAACTAGGGAATAAAAGAAAAAGCAACAACTGATGTATACCATATGCACATAGAAATGAGAAGGAGAAGGAGCTCACTCCGAGACAACATTTAGACACAGATTACCTCTTCCTGGCAGGACGTCGTCTGTTCTTAATCTTATTAATATTCATGTCTTTTGGATTGTTGTAAGAAGAAATCCTAAAGGGGGAAAAAAGAAAAAAAACTCTTAACTTTTACAAATTTTCTGTAAAATCGTTTATACTTATAGCTTTTTTAAAAGTGATGATGTTGTGGATTTTATTATGACATATATACCTGTATAGACTAGACATGTAATCATAGTCACTCTCATAAATTGTATGTAATTATATCTACTCATTTAAACTACTCACAATGAAGTGTTTAGTGAAGTCACTGTGTTAAGCATTTAACCTGCATGTTCAAATCACATGCCCGTATATTTAGGTGATATATATCTCCCACTATAATATTGAAAAAGTTGTGTCACTTGTTGTATGAACACATGTTGATCAATACTTTTTGAATATGTAACAATAAGGATCAGAAAGAAACCTTTGACTGTGACTAGTCCAACAAAGGGTTAATTCAGCTTGGCACTGCTAAAGTATGTGCACAGGACCTTTCTCAGTATGCAGCTGTGGTTAACTGGGCTACTTCAAGGTATGTGCAGCCCTTTAAATGGCTGTACAACAGAAGTATGTAGCTCTTCAGATGGCTGTAAAGCAAAGGCCTGCAGCCCTTTCTGGGGCTGTAAGATAAAAGCATACATCCCTCTAAATGACTAAAACAAAAGCAGGCAACTCTTTATATCACTGTAAATTTCTCGTTTGGCTCTCAGCGAAGGCGGTCGCACTTTTCTCCTCTCCTCTCCCTTATCTCCCCTGCTTAGCTTCTTGTGTCTTTGTCTTGTCTCATGCTTTTTTTTTATTACTTTCCCTGGAACACTCTCTCACAGTCTGTGTCTAAAACCTAAAGGAGAACTGGTCTCTGAATGCTATTGACACCCTTTTTTCAACGAGAAGTCTGGGCTCGGGAGAGCCCGAGTGCCCTGGAGGGACTTTCCCTGCCGGATACATGATGGACGGGTGGCAGAAATGGAGGATCGTGTGCCTGGCGGGACTGTCGATCGAGGACGCTGAAGATATCTACCTATTCGGAACCATGATAACAGGGTTATTGCTGATCGGAGCTGGCTTGGCCCTGGCTTAGTGGAGAATTAAGAAAGTGGAACCAGCTGTTCAAACCCCCACAAAGCTGCCCGCTGGGATTGAAACGATGGGACGAGGTGCAGCTTCTCAGAAAAGGCTCACTGAGTGCAGCATGGTTAACAGCTTGGAGGCGCTGACGGCTGCAGTGAATACTCAGAATAACACCTCTGAGCGTATATTGGATCACATCAGGAAAGAATCCACTCAGAACAACATATATGGGCGGAAGCTGGATCACATCTTGGATCAGTTGACTGCGGTTGTGAGGTCTCAGAATCTGCTCATTGAACAAAAGAATGGCAACACCACGGATCTGAAGGTTAATAACATCATGGAGAAACTCGCAGCTATCCAACGGGAGATTGAGAGACCAGTGTCGGAGTGCTAAAAAACAGCTTGAAATTCTCATGAGTTGTTGCAAAAGAAAAATCACCGTCATAATGCGGCTACCCCTTCGGCGCCAGCTGTGGGCTCAAGGCTGGAGCTGAACAAAACCCCCTGATAACGACTGTGTTTAGACTGTTCCTTCCCATTCCATGCAAGGCCACCTGGGTTGGCTGGAAGACTGTTTACTTAGCCTGGCAGGGCGAAGGACACTGTCTCAGCTGAACTCTGGACACGCATACACTTACATACACACTGATATGCACACACTCATCCCCCCCTCCCTTTCCAAACACCTTTGATGCTTGTTTCCTGCGGACGAACATGGCGGGTCTGCGCCCGCGCTGGAATGGTAGAGCTGGGCAGGGCGGCTGCTGTGCTTGCTTCGGATAACTCCTCACCCCCCACCCAACCCTGTGGCTTGTCATGTCTTTCATAATGTTGTGCTGTGGACATTTATGTGCTTTTTGTGCAGAGGAGTTTTTTTGTTTCCTGTTCTCGTGCTGTCCTGCCATGGGAGCCCAGCATGAGTAGAGGTCTCTTTTTTTCCTCCTGTAATTTCCCATTGTAATACACATTTCAGTGTTTTTTCTGTACTGCTACCGATCTCCGACTTGTATCCTCATGCAATGTCTGTGTTGTGTGTGTGAGGTCGGGGGGGGGTCCTATTCCGTGGAATAGGTGGAATAACCAACCAATAAACCTGGCCTTTGCAGGGCATGTACCTGGGATTCTGGTTCTCGCCTCAAATGCCAGAAGGCAAAGAAGCAAACCCTTACTCAGCATGGATAGCATTTATGTCTGTCATGCATGCCCAACAAAATTGTTGAATGGATTAACTGATTGACTGCTTTCTGCCTACTTTGGAACTCACTTTGGCCATAAAACTAACAGAGGGATCCAATGCAATGATGGATGAGAGACTGGTTTGCAAGAAGTTATGGTGTAGGGTTGTATGTATCATAAGTGGAAGATGAAAAGAAAAAACAAAGGATGAAAGAGTACCCAGCGATGGGAGAGGGTGGTCACTGTCCCTATATAAGAGTCCAAAATGCACTGAGTAGCTGTTGTCTGCTGCTTATTTCCTCTCTGTCTTTTGTGTGTGTGTTTCTGTCTAAGCATAAAGGTTGGTTCGCTTTTCGTTTGTTTCTATGGCTTTCTATGTGATATTTGTGCCTTTAAATGTACTGTTCTGCTGTTCATGTGACAATGCTTAAAAAACTCTGTTCTAAGAATTCCACTGTTTTCCAGAGAATCATTATGAGTGATTTGATTTTAATTGGAGCTGGACCTCCACAGCACTGGTGGGAAAAGGTTATCATATTAGCTTCAAGATAACATTAAAAGTGTTGGAGCCAGAACCCCCCCCCCCCCAAATGTTCTTTTTTAAAATAGATTTTTTTTGTTTTAATTTTTTGAGGAACATTTGTTGTGAAATGTAATTATTTTAATTAAAAATGACAACATAAAAACCCAACAAAAAACCAAAAATATATGGACATGAGTCAACTTAAGTTATTATTATTGAAATACTCTTTAACTGCCTGCCTCTCGCCCTATGACAGCTGGATTGGCTCCAGCGCCCTCCACGACCATGAAATGTATATGTGGAAGTGAATGGATGAGATGGAATGGACTATTTAACAGACAATTTATCATCCATTTTCAGTAAAAACCAGAACATCTATTCTTTCATGTACTTTCAAACTCTGTGTTTGTGGTAAAACAGACCAGTTCACATTTGAACATGGAAATGCATGGAAGGGCTGAGTTGAAATTAAATTTGATGGAAAATGTATTCACTGAGTCAGTAACAAGGTTGAGAGACAGATTACCTCTTCCTGCTACGATGCTGTCTTTCCTTAAAATCAATTCCCATATCCTTTGAAAGATCACTCAGTAAGGACAGGTGGCTGACTACAGACTCATTCAAACTCTGCATATGATGGGTCCTGACAAAGAATAAAAAAAAACAAACATATTTTACCATATATTAATATAGAAATGTGTGGGTAGAAAAGCTACTTGACGTTAAACATGTTAGAGAATTTATTCAGTTAACATTCACTCAGATAAAACATTTAGACACCCAACTCTCTCACAGGAAGAGCAGGTGGTAGTGTAAAGTTCAGAACAATTACAGTTTCACAACAATGGTTCCTGACAGAGAAAAGAATCATCTTTTTGAAATATATTTTATTTAGTTTTCTTGAAAATTTGTTTTGTAATTTAATTATTTTTTATTAAACATAAAAAACACAAAAAACCCCCCCAAAAACATGAACATCATGGGCCAACTTAAATAATTATTATTTGAAATACTATTTAACAGACAATTTATCATCCATTTTCAGTAAAAACTAGTGGGGGAGGAATCCTAAACATTGAAACAGTAAGTGAAATGCAAATTGTCTGTATTTTCAGGCCTTCTATAGATACAGCCTCTTCACTACATAATCACCTCCTACAACATCCATTCTTTCATGTACTTTTGAACTCTGTGTTTGTGGTAAAACAGACCAGTTCACATATGAATAAAAAAATGTGAGTGGGGGCTGAGATGATAATAAATTTGATGGAGAATTTATTTACTGAGTCAGTAACAAAGTTGAAAGACAGATTACCTCTTCCTGCCACAATGCTGTCTTTCCTTAAAATCAATCCCCATATCCTTCGAAAAGTCGCTCTGTAAGGACCGGTGGCTGACTACAGACCCATTCAAATTCTGCATATAATGGTTCCTGACAAAGAAAACAAAACATACTATAATCCATATATTAATATAGAAATGTCTGGCAAATAAGCAAGCTGACATTAAACATGTTGGAAAATTTATTTAGAAACACAGAGTCAGGAACACAATTTAGACACAGATTACCTCTCCATGGCAAAATTCTGTCTTTCCTTAAAATCAATGCCCATATCCTTTGAAAAATCACTTTGTAGGGACACAAAACTGGGCACAGAGTCAGTAAGGCCTAGTAGAGGAAGAATCCTGAAAAACAAAAACAAAAAAATTGCTAGATGTAAAGATTCTGTAAAGTCTGTTTCATAATTGTAGATTATTTAAGAGAAATAAAATTATGAGCTTTTATTATATCATTGTTAATGTAGTGTGCAATTTTGTAAAAATGTATGGTATCATTGTGGCATTGTTCTGAAAAAATAAAAACTGTGTTGTACAGCTCTCTCCATGCTCCATGTTATACTTCAAGGTTTATTACTAACTAAACAAGGTAACAATGAATTCCTTCAAAAGGCAAGCATCAATGTTTAAAATAAGGCATCGTAAAGAACTAACTCGTGAACATGATCAGAAAACTGTGAGACTCATATTTCAGGCCATGCCTCTCAACTTAAAAAAGCCCCCAGGCTCCCCTGCTACAATTGTGTCTATGTTCTTAAAGTGGTAAGCACCTATTTTAGCTCCTAACCCAGGGGTAGGCAACCTACAGCTCCGGAGCCGCATGCGGCTCTTTAGTCCTTATAGTGCGGCTCCGTGTGGTTTGGGAAAATAAATTAGAAGTATTTAGCTGAAGTGTATTTCATTTGTGTTTAGTTCTTTTTTTTAACTTGTAGTCCTAAATTGGAAGATTATTTTGATATTGAAATATAAAAATAAAATTATATTCTATTATTTTTTCATCACTCAAAATAAGCGTCACACTCGCGGAAGCCGGTATTCCCGCTACCAAACGCCGCCGCATTTATCGAGACTTTCAACCCCAGATAGGCCAATTATGGATCTTTGGATCCACATTATGTCAGCAGCTGTTCTCCACCGTGAACTATGTTAAAGACAAACACCGCTCATGCCTCACAGGTGTGACGTTTCCATGAACACGCTTTTCAGCATCTCTTTATTGACCACTTTTCACACACGGTTTCTGTACGCATACAGACATCTGTAGCTTTTCAGGTCACAACTCGACATATACCAACACAACAGCAGAGTGAGCACAGACATTAAGTCGGCGAGGCGTGATTGCGGGTGCCTCTCAGGTGCGTCCGCCTCCCCTGCAGCGGTGCTGCAGACCACGCCCCGCCACACATTAACCAGGTAAAATACATATTTAGGCAGAATTTTGCAAATATCTATTTTTAAGTTTTTGTGCAGCATAGTGCTTTTTTTCCAAATATTTTTTAAAAGTCAGGTCAAGGCTCCAAAAGCCCAAAGGCGATATAAGGGTGGCGGCTCACAACAGTTTTTGTTTGCTACATGGATCATTTTAGTTCAGCTGGGTGTCTTTCCTTTTGTTATATTTGAGTTCAAAATGTGTTAATTACATAAATAAAATGTAATTTTCTCTGTAGCACTTCATGGATTTCATAAGCAGCACACCTTAGTTGTTCACACAAAGCATAATGGTAAAAAACAATATATACAGTGTTATCTACATTTTCGATGTCAAAATGTATTTGCAGCTCCCAGTGTTTTCTTTTGCGTGGAAACCAGGTCCAAATGGCTCTTTGGATGTTAAAGGTTGCTGATCCCTGTCCTAACCACAAACAGTACAATATTATGGGCTCAAAATGTGGTCATAAATATTTTGTACTTGTAAATCAGTTTTGTACTTGTAAATCAGGATATGTATGTGTAAAAAAGATTTGTGTGTGCGTAAAAAAGATTTGTATGTGTAAAAAAGATTTGTTTGTGCGTAAAAAAGATTTGTATGTGTAAAAAAGATTTGTGTGTGCGTAAAAAAGATTTGTATGTGTAAAAAAGATTTGTGTGTGCGTAAAAAAGATTTGTATGTGTAAAAAGAATTTGTGTGTGCGTAAAAAAGATTTGTGTGTGGACTTAGACAAAAAAACCCTGCAAGTTACAACTACGAATTTTGACCCTATTTTTCTTCCTTTCATCTGATTGGTCAATGTCATGTCAATCACAAATGTAACAATCCAATCAGAGAACAGATGGGTTTGGCTGTCGGAGGGTGCTTTATGGAGCTTCAGGTCCTTGAAGGAATAATGCCCTTTACATGTTAATTAGCGCGCTCCTTCATCACCACGATGAAGGAAAACGCTGGGTTGGCATGTCACGATGTGGTCGTCCGAGTTTGGTGATTTTAGATTTTTGTGTCACAGGTCTACGTGCTTAATACAGGGACTTCCACAGGCTTTTCAACAGCACTGCGGACCTCGGGGGGAAGTGTTGTGGAAATGACAGTCTTCACTACAAAGCTTTCTTCGTTATGAATTAGCATACATGTTTTTATTGAACATTTGAAAAACTAGCAAAATAAACAGAAACTCGTGTAGAGGACATAAAGTCAGAGATAGAAACGACAAGGAGCAGGTGCATCTAGTACAGGTAGAGCTGCTGCAAAAACCCACAGAGCTCAGCAGCCAGCGCAACAAACTCTGGATCCTTAGCTTTTAGTTAGCATTAGCAGCACATCCTGCGTCCGATGTGAAAGGACTTATGCTGCGCACTGTCACTCACAGCAATGGTCCCGGGTCAGCCCTGACTTTGTGTTAAACTAATCCTAAAGTAATAATGGTATTTCTAACCACTGACATACCACAACTTTATCCTTTCAACAGCTGCTGAAAGTTAGGTTAGGGGACCTAGCTGCTATCGGATATTTATATAGAGATCCTCCAGCTTCAAACTGTATCACCCTTCAAGGACCTGCAGTTCAAAAAAGTGACCCTCCGACAGCCAAACCCATCTGTTCTCTGATTGGATTGTTACATTTGTGATTGACATGACATTGACCAATCAGATGAAAGGAAGAAAAATAGGGTCAAAATTCGTAGTTGTAACTTGCAGGGTTTTTTTGTCTAAGTCCACACACAAATCTTTTTACGCACACACAAATTCTTTTTACACATACAAATCTTTTTACGCACACACAAATCTTTTTACATACAAATCTTTTTACGCACACAAAATCTTTTTACACATACAAATCTTTTTACGCACAAACAAATCTTTTTACACATACAAATCTTTTTTACGCACACACAAATCTTTTTTACACATACAAATCCTGATTTACAAGTACAAAACTGATTTACAAGTACAAAATATTTATGACCACATTTTGAGCCCATACAATATTGTCAACTTACGTGGTTAACCTTAAGTGAACATAACTGGAATGTGCCTATTATTAATCCTGAAATTATCAAATATGCAAGCCACTCTATATAAATTAGAAATCAAACATCAACTTAATAGTAAACCTAAAATACAAGAAGGTATCTTTTGCCCACACTTTGGTTTCTTGAAACACAAATTAAGATCAACTCTGACCTTGGCTCATTTAAAAGACAAAATACACAAAACAATTTACCACTACAGAAAAAAAGTATTCATAACCATCTCACAGCTGTATAATTATCTACAGCTAATTTCAATACAATTGATATTTATTTATTGTCATTTTTTCCCAATTGATCTTTATTAGTTAAGTTCAGCTATTACTGCCGCCAAACTATCAAGATGTCTTTTAGACCTTATTCCTACAAGACTGGTCAAACAAATCCTGCCATTAATCGTGGCTTCAGTCTACATCAACCTGATATTTAGAACACACATATGCCTTTTACTACATGACTATATGTCATCAATGCAAACAATAGCAGCAAGAAACTCTTTTAAATACATGCGTTATTATCACTTTGACCTTCACATCAATCTATTGTCCTTGTCATATTGTCATTTGGGTGCTAGAATACAACTGATATTTATTAAGACTCATTTCAGCAATTGATCTTTCTGTATTAGCTTGAGTAATTACTTCCTCAAAACCATCAAAATGTCTTTTGGACCTCATTTCCAAAGGACTACTCAAAGAAGTTAAATCATTAATTCATGTTTCAATCTTAAATACAATCAACCTTTCTCTATTTATCGGCTATGTACCACAGGCCTACAAGTGGACAGTAGTTTAACCATGACATAAAAAGCCATCACTTAACCCAGCTTTCTTTACTAATAGGTCCGTCTCCAACCTTCCTTTTTTTCTTAAAAAAAAACAAAAAAAAACTTGAACATGTATCCCATGAAGTTTATTCTGTTCTTGTGGACGAAATGTTTTCCAGAGAGGAAACATTTTGTCAAACGTTATCCAAGTGACTTCTTAAGTCTTGAGAGAGTAGTTGTCAAACAGCTAACAGATCATCTGCAGTGGAATGGTTTATTTGAGAAGTCTCAGTCAGGTTTCAGATCTCATCACAGCACGGAAACAGCTTTAGTGAAAGTTACAAAAGATCTTCTTGGTCTGTGACAATGAACACATCTCTGTTGTTCTGTCAGACCTCAGTCCTTCTTCTTACATACAAGGTCTTAAATGACCAGGCCCCATCTTAACTTAATTACCTTAAAATACTCTATCATTCCAATAGAGCACTTTGCTCTCAGACTGCTGGTTTACTTATGGTTCCAATGATATTTAAATTAGAATTAGAATTCTTTTATTTGCATCATCTTTTAAGTGAATTATAGACTGCCTGCTGAGGGGATCATTTTTATAGGTTGTTAGACCATACCTACGTAAAACCACTGAATGAAGCACAAACTGTGCTTCAAATTGTCACAAGTACCTGCATATTTTAATTTAGTGACGGAGAAAATGTATAAATGTTTTTACACTTGATTGTGAACTCCTCCTAAGTTTCCGTCACACTATTGGAATTGCAGAGGTGCTAGACCACAGAACAAACACTAGGAACACGTGTTCAATCAATCAAAGCTTCTTTTACTATCTGTGAAAAACTAAAGTGATTTCCGTGTTTCCTTTGTCAGGCTGTAAGGAAAGTAGGCTTTAGGATATGAATGGATCCAGTTCATGGTTTCAAAATATCAAAAAAAAAACCTTATTAAATCTAAAACTTTTTAAAATAAATTTTAAAAAATGAACATAAAAAGGTTTAATGATAATAGTAATAGAGAATTTAAAAAGTCAGATTTTGAAATTACATCAAAATTAACTGAAATCACAAACTTTTAAACTGACATCACTCTACCCTCTAAAATACGATCAAACCTTTATTACATCCTCCATAATACTCACTCTCTGTTAGAAAGGGTTTCTTCAACATTAATGTCCATATGCCTTGTATTGTCTGTCTGTGGTGACCAATGGCTCTGTCCAAATTCCATAAGGTGTACTAAAGGAAAATCCCTGAAAGAAAATGTAAAACAATTGTAAAAAATTCAATTTTTTTTTTGCAAAATCTACTTTAAAACTGTAGATTCTTTTAAAAAAATCAAATTACCTGAGATTATACTAAACATTATGAAAAATATATTCAGATAATGCTCAGAAACAACATTTAGACAGAAAAACTGTTTCCAAAATGCATTTTCTTTTTTGAAATGTGTTTTAAAATATGAAAATAGAAAATTGCTGAAAAACAAAAACAATAATCAGCGACATGATAGATTAAATTAAAATAAATTATCCAAACCACAAGCAAATTTTCTGATAAGAAAAATAATAAAATATAAATATGAAATATAAAAACTATATAAAAATAATCAAGCCCTTATGAAAAGTATTTTCTGTCCTATACACCTGTCTGTCTGATGGATCCTAAGCCACACACACAGAAACATTGCTTATTCCACATTTGGCCTTAGGTATATGTCTGAAAAAAAATCTGAGCAGACAACAACATGTTGGAGACTTTTTTCAAAAACACAGAGAGGAACAGCATTTAGACACAGATTACCTCTCTGCAGGAAATAAACGTTGCCCTCGAAATTCCAGATCATCAGAATTTTCACCCCAGTGCTCCCTAACATGAAAAGCAATTTGCATTTTTTAGTCGGCATAAAATGTGTTTTAAAATGTAAACATTGAAAGTGTAAAGAAATAAGTTTTTAAATAAAAGGAAGAAGGCACTCGGACAGCATTGCATACTAAAATGGTACATTTTCACCAAAATCAATGGAGCATGTCCAATAAACCAAGTTCAAAAGAAGTCTATGGCTTGCATGCCTGCCTATTAGTATTCCTGAATTTATCAATCCTATACTAGGTGGTCCAATTCTGCTTACATTACACAAAAACAAAAACAACCAAACAAAATAAAACTCTTTTGTGTTTAAGCAATCCACAATACTCACTCTGTGTTGGGCAAGATTTCTTCAAAATAATTACCCATCCCTACTGCATTGAGGGACTGGTTGGGGAATAACTGGCAAAGATTTTAGCACAGTGCTCTGTTTGTTGGATCCTGAGAAAACAAAAATATTGTGTATATATATACATATATATGGACATGAGTACATATGTATATATATATATATATATATATATATATATATATATACATACACACACACACACACACACAAATGTAAATGTAAAAAAAAAAAAAAGTCATTAAGCATGTTAGAGAATTTATTCAGAAACACTGGGTTTTGAATAAATTTATTATATAAAAAAATAATAAAGCCCTTATGAAATGTTATATATATAAAAATGTTCATGCCTTTTTAATTTGTCATTTATTAAAATTATAAATATATATTTCAACTCAAAAGTACAGTTTTTAAATTTAATGCTGCTGAAACAACAAAATAAAAAAAAATAAATCTATCTGATCGAGAAATCACTCATCTTTGGAAAAGAGAGTTTATTACAGAGAAATGGCTCTTTCCAAAATAAAAGCTATACTGTACGCTTCTTCTGGGCTATATTCTCAGCAGCATATTAAACATATCAGGTCCCATAAGGAGAATCATGTGCTAACAGCTGTCTAAATGACTCGGGTAAAGTTTATAGCATGCGTGCTTGTTGTTTTTGTCTGCTTCTGCTTGTCTTTGCACTAGGATGATGTCATTGTAAATTTGCAGTTATATTCGTTGTGTTCCCACTAGTGCTGTCAGCATTAATCTCGTTAAAATGACATTAACGCCATAATGCGGCAAATCTCCGTTAACAAGTTTCCGCGGATCGCCCTGTGCGTGGGGCTGGACGGCGCTCAGATCCACTGAGCACTCAACACAGACAGCATCGTCAGAAGAAAAGTAGATAAAATAAATTAAAAAAAATTGTATTGTTCGATACATATGTGTACCGAACTGAAAGCACTGTATCGAATGGTTCAATATCGATACATGTATTGGTGCACCCCTAAAAAAAAAAAATTATATATATATATATATATGTATGTATGTATCTAGGAACTAACGCTTCTGCTCCTATGACCTAGCCTCAGATAAGAGGAAGAAAATGGATAGATTGAATTTCTTGAAACTTTGACCCTGAACTCAGAGTTTCAAAGAAACCTGATATTTGGTATGAGTATGAGAGTATGAGAAAGAAGAGTGTGTACTGTAAAACCTGAGCTGTGAACACAAAATAGAACAACGAAAGAAAGAATAATACGGGTGAGGGTCTTTCCCCAGTTTAAGCGGGGACCAAGTAAAAAACTAACCCTGAAGCCCACAACAGAGCGCAAACTAGTCAAAACAAAACCGCTGATATGAAAAAACACAAAAACTTAGGTTCTTCATGCTGGAGCAGCTCGGGCGCCGACCAGGAGCCAGGGATTGGTCCGTCTACCAAGACTCACAATTGTGCACATTTAAAAAACTCTGATCTTTAAAAATTACATCGGATTTACTCTTAATCGAACTGTACCGAACCGAAAGCACTGTATCGAACGGTTCAATATCGATACGAGTATTGTTGCACCCCTTATATATATATATATACACACACACATAGATATATATATATCTATGTGTGTGTGTGATTTCGTGTTTCTCATATATATGTATATACATATGTGTGTGTGTGTGTGTGTGTGTATATAAATTATATACACACACACACACACACACACACATATATATATATATATATGTGTGTGTGTGTGTGTGTGTGTGTGTGTATATAAATTATATACACACACACACACACACACATATATATATATATATATATATATATATATATATATATATATATATATATATATATATATATATATATATATATATATATATATATATAGTGTGTGTGTGTGTGTGTGTGTATATATATATACACACACACACACACACACACACACACACATATATATATATATACATATATATATATATATATAGAGAGAGAGAGAGAGAGCACTCATTAAATATGTTGGACGATTTATTCAGAAACACTGAGTCGGAAACAAAATTTACACACAGATTTAGGGATGGGTATCGAAAACCGGTTCTTGTTGAGAACCGGTTCCCACTGTTTCAATTCCTTGGAATTGTTTGCCATTTTGCAAACGATTCCCTTATCGATTCCAGTCGCCCCGAATGACGTCACCACGTTGCGGAGCGTCATTTACCTGGCAGGAAACATGGCGGCTCAAACGCTCAAAAGTTTGTTCATACTTTACGAGAACGAATGACAACAGGGAACTTGCAATACTTGCAAAGTAGATATTTCACTTAAGGGAGGAAACACTACGAACATGCAAAAGCATTTGCTCACAAAACACGCGATGACCTTAAATGAATGTCGTGTTTTTAATTCCGCTCCGGACTCGTGAATCTGAACTCAGCAGCAGCGGTAACGTTTGCACGTCCTCTCCCGTTAATGCGGCAGGTAAATAATCAACTAACAGTGCATATTATGTTAGCGCGATCTGCTTTATTACAAAACCTGACATTACTGTGCATTTAGGTGACCGTGATGAGAGAGACAGACAGAGTCTGGCTGGCTCAGATGCTGGCAGTTCTCGCTGCAGTCTTCCGGTAGCGTCTCCTTTCAGGCCAGGATGAATGTCACCGAGCAGTGACTAAGTTTGTGGTCAAAGGCTTGCACCCATTTGTCACAGCAGATGCCCCCGATTTTCGGTAAGTGAAGGTGTTTAATTGTAGGCAGGGACATTACTGGATATTCTTGTGTAATTGCTACAGAATAATTTATGTTATAGTACAGAAGAATATTTATTTTATTATTTTACATTTACATTTTTTTTTCCTGGGGACCCTGTGACACCCCATTGAAGGCTGGTTCTCTTGAGATCGCACTGTTGGGTTTGTAAGGCCATGTTACTCCTAAATTTCTATCTTGTTCAAAGAGAAGATAAAAACAAAGTTCTAAGCTAATCGACCTTAGTGTTCTCCTTTTTCAAAAGAATCGATAAGAGAATCGATAAAGAATCGAATCGTTAAACAGAATCGAAAATGGAATCGGAATCGTTAAAATCTTATCAATACCCATCCCTACACAGATTACCTCTTTGTAGTTGAATGCCTTCTTTTCCTTTCAATCTCCATAGCCGTTGAAAACTTGGTTGATAAGTTCGCACGGCTGTGTAATGATTCAATCAATCTATGTAGGGACCTGACATTTAGGAAAACAAAAGAAGATTTATTATTATTATTATTATTAAAGTGCATATTTTTTGTAAAGGAATAAAAGTGTTATAAAATCTGGAAGAAAAACTTAAAAACATTTTTTTTTCACATGTGGAAACTGCATTGGAATTAACAAAGAATCTAAATCACAAACCTTTTAACTGACAACAGTTTTTCCCCCAAAATAGACCAGACTAAGCACTCCTTCATACTTGCTCTATGTTAAGCAAGATTTCTTCAAAATTAATACCCATCTCTTCTATATTTGTAGGACTTGTTGTCACTTGAGTTCAGTGAGGCCATGTAAGAAGACTTTCAAACTGCCTTGAATTGCAATTCAGGAAAGCTGTCAGGTCACTCAGGAGCAAAGTGATGCTCCACTCATTCGGTGTGTAGGGGATCTGGGGGTGCTGCTGACTTCAACTGAGTCTGCAGTTGTCAGGAGGCTGAGTCTGTGACCCAACATTTTGAGTTT
>NC_052944.1:63675478-63677978 GCF_013358895.1 Oreochromis aureus
TGAGCACTCAACACAGACAGCATCGTCAGAAGAAAAGTAGATAAAATAAAAAAAAAAAAAATTGTATTGTTCGATACATATGTGTACCGAACTGAAAGCACTGTATCGAATGGTTCAATATCGATACATGTATTGGTGCACCCCTAAAAAAAACTAATATATGTATGTATGTATGTATCTAGGAACTAATGCTTCTGCTCCTATGACCTAGCCTCAGATAAGAGGAAGAAAATGGATAGATAGATTGAATTTCTTGAAACTTTGACCCTGAACTCAGAGTTTCAAAGAAACCTGATATTTGGTATGAGTATGAGAGTATGAGAAAGAAGAGTATGTACTGTAAAACCTGAGCTGTGAACACAAAATAGAACAACAAGAAAGAAAGAATAATACGGGTGAGGGTCTTTCCCCAGTTTAAGCGGGGACCAAGTAAACAACTAATCCTGAAGCCCACAACAGAGCGCAAACTAGTCAAAACAAAACCGCTGATATAAAAGATTACATCGGATTTACTCTTAATCACAAGCTTTTTAACTGACATCACTCTACCCTCTAAAATACGATCAAACCTTTATTACATCCTCCATAATACTCACTCTCTGTTAGAAAGGGTTTCTTCAACATTAATGTCCATATGCCTTGTACTGTCTGTCTGTGGGGACCCATAGCTCTGTCCAAATTCCGTAAGGTGTACTAAAGGAAAATCCCTGAAAGAAAATGTAAAACAATTGTAAAAAATTCAATTTTTTTTGCAAAATCTACTTTAAAACTGTAGATTCTTTTAAAAAAATCAAATTACCTGAGATTATACTAAACATTATGAAAAATATATTCAGATAATGCTCAGAAACAACATTTAGACAGAAAAACTGTTTCAAATGCATTTTCTTTTTGAAATGTGTTTTAAAATATGAAAATAGAAAATTGCTGAAAAACAAAAACAATAATCAGCGACATGATAGATTAAATTAAAATAAATTATCCAAACCACAAGCAAATTTTCTGATAAGAAAAATAATAAAATATAAATATGAAATATAAAAACTATATAAAAAATAATCAAGCCCTTATGAGAAGTATTTTCTGTCCTATACACCTGTCTGTCTGATGGATCCTAAGCCACACACACAGAAACATTGCTTATTCCACATTTGGCCTTAGGTATATGTCTGAAAAAAAATCTGAGCAGACAACAACATGTTGGAGACTTTTTCAAAAACACAGAGAGGAACAGCATTTAGACACAGATTACCTCTCTGCAGGAAATAAACGTTGCCCTCGAAATTCCAGATCATCAGAATTTTCACCCCAGTGCTCCCTAACATGAAAAGCAATTTGCATTTTTTTAGTCGGCATAAAATGTGTTTTAAAATGTAAACATTGAAAGTGTAAAGAAATAAGTTTTTTAAATAAAAGGAAGAAGGCACTCGGACAGCATTGCATACTAAAATGGTACATTTTCACCAAAATCAATGGAGCATGTCCAATAAACCAAGTTCAAAAAGAAGTCTATGGCTTGCATGCCTGCCTATTAGTATTCCTGAATTTATCAATCCTATACTAGGTGGTCCAATTCTGCTTACATTACACAAAAAACAAAAACAACCAAACAAAATAAAACTCTTTTGTGTTTAAGCAATCCACAATACTCACTCTGTGTTGGGCAAGATTTCTTCAAAATAATTACCCATCCCTACTGCATTGAGGGACTGGTTGGGGGAATAACTGGCAAAGATTTTAGCACAGTGCTCTGTTTGTTGGATCCTGAGAAAACAAAAAATATTGTGTATATATACATATATATGGACATGAGTACATATGTATATATATATATATATATATATATATATACATATATATACACACACACACACACACACACAGAAATGTAAAAAAAAAAAAAAAAAAGTCATTAAGCATGTTAGAGAATTTATTCAGAAACACTGGGTTTTTGAATAAATTTATTATATAAAAAATAATAAAGCCCTTATGAAATGTTATATATATAAAAAATGTTCATGCCTTTTTAATTTGTCATTTATTAAAATTATAAATATATATTTCAACTCAAAAGTACAGTTTTTAAATTTAATGCTGCTGAAACAACAAAATAAAAAAAAATAAATCTATCTGATCGAGAAATCCCTCATCTTTGGAAAAGAGAGTTTATTACAGAGAAATGGCTCTTTCCAAAATAAAAGCTATACTGTACGCTTCTTCTGGGCTATATTCTCAGCAGCATATTAAACATATCAGGTCCCATAAGGAGAACCATGTGCTAACGGCTGTCTAAATGACTCGGGTAAAGTTTATAGCATGCGTGCTTGTTGTTTTTGTCTGCTTCTGCTTGTCTTTGCACTAGGATGATGTCATTGTAAATTTGCAGTTATATTCGTTGTGTTCCCACTAGTGCTGTCAGCATTAATCTCGTTAAAATGACGTTAACGCCATAATGCGGCAAATCTCCGTTAACAAGTTTCCGCGGATCGCCCTGTGCGTG